>NC_134266.1:14396622-14546622 GCF_031893055.1 Leptodactylus fuscus
ATACGTTTGTCTCGCTCCTTGTGTTGTACTTTGCTAGGCCTAGCCTAAAAAGAGTGATTTTCTCGTTTCTTGCAGTAAAAGGTGTCTGTCATAAATCTTCTTCCCCTGTCTCACTCCAGTGCACCAGGGGGCAGGGGCAGCGCCGCACCTCCCATGAGGCGACCTGAAGCGACCGCTTCAGGTGGCGCTGTGCCAGGGCCTCAGGGAGGGGCAGCATTTTTGCTTACCTAAGCCAGTCCAGGACAAGCTGTCCTGGACTGGCTTAGCGTCACTGAGCGGTGGATTGCTCCAGCGGCCTCCCCTCACGCTCAGGCAGAGAGCAGGTCCTCTCCGTGCCTGCTCTCTGCCTGCTAACGCCGCTGCGCCACGCCCCCTTCGCTCTGCCCCACCCCCTTGCTCTGCCCTCTCCTCCTGGGGAAGGGGGGGGACGCGGCTTTCTGTCATCCCCCTCATGCAGCGAAAAAAGCAGGTTCACCCCTGGGCAGGGGTGATACATTTACAATGCACAGACTGCCAGTCATTAGAGATGAGCGAACACTAAAATGTCCGAGGTTTGAAATCCGATTCGAACAGCCGCACACTGTTCGGCTGTTCGAATGGATTTCGAACCCCATTATAGTCTATGGGGGGAAATGCTCATTTCAGGGGTACGTCACTCGTGGACGGTCACTCCATGAGTGATGGTCAGGCTGGATTCTCCTTGAAGTCTTCTCCCGGCACAGCGCCCCCGCGGCGTCTTCCGGCTGGAATTCACTCTGCCTAGGCATCGGGGCCTAGGCAGAGCTGACTGCGCATGCGCGGTCTGCTCTGACCGGCCCGACGCCTGAGCAGAGCCGACTGCGCATGCGAGGGCATGCCCGCGCATGCGCAGTCGGCTCTGCCTAGGCCGGATGCCTAGGCAGAGTGAATTCCAGCCGGAAGATGCCGCGGGGACGCTGCACGGAGAAGACTTCTAAAGGTAAGAGAAGAACCAGCGTTGATTGGCAGAATGTATAGCATTCTGCCAATCAACGCTTGCTCTGCATCGAACCTTGAACTTCGAACAGATAGTAGTGTTCGATCAAGTATGAGTATTTTGAATACCGTAGTATTCGATCGAACACCTACTCAATCGAACACTACTCGCTCATCTCTACCAGTCATCAAAGAAATCAGAAAGGAGGTCAATGATGTTTTACCGGCCGTAGTGTCTTGAGCGTGACCTGTGGTCCTCCCTGGTTTATGACCCCACACACCGCGACCCCTATCCTTACACCAATGGGTAGGAGCTAATTTGCTTACTCTTTCCCATAGAGCATTGCCTGATCAATCCATCTCCATACACTGCTGTGTCTCTTCAATGCGAAGCAGCGACCCCCCTAGGTTAGTTCTACATTATAAAACTTGTAGAATATTTTCCATTGTCTAATTATTAAGTAACCGCCATAATAAAGTTGCAAGTTGTGGATTATAGACGCAGCAGTTCATACGAGTTTACGGGCAGCCCACACTAAGCCTTTGTTCCGAGCCCCGTTTTATTCTTTTGTTTCAGCATTTGGCTGGGGGAGGTTGTTAAAGTTCATTGTCCCAAGTGGGTGAACATTCTTTGGACTTCATTTTCTTTAAGTTGGCTATAAGGGTTTTACCGCTGAGTTCTCTCCAGACTTCAGCACAACACAAACGTTCGCTTTAACGTTGTGGTTGAGGCTTAAGCCTTTTCACATGGGTTTTAGTGTTATCTTTGGTAGAACAATAAAATGGTGTATTTTGGAATGGATTTGAGTATTGTCTCGAAACAAAAGTATATAGAAAGAAATGAAATCCATTTGTTGGAATTATTAAGGCAATGGCTTTTAGTGTATTGTTAGGGGGTCATATATCCGTCTGACACCAGCGCGTAGTAATATATCACATGTTATGATGCTGTGTGGATAGGTCATGGCAGTGCAAGCTGCTTACTAAGGCGGTATTGTATTGACTTATATAAACACTGCCCTTATTGTAATATAGACAGTCAGCAGGAGTGAGGGGCCTCGCGAGCACGACTTTGAAGGACTTACGAAATTTACCTTTGGTGAACCGACGCTCGTATAAATCAGGTTGTAGGGAAAGGAAATGCCCTATTATGAAAATAAAAAATTATAAATATATAGTATCGGAATACCGATAAAGTAAAGTGAAACCTCATAGATGTTCACGCGGTTGACCCAACGGCAACAATGGCAAATTCTGCCCCGATTCTGCCTCCCATTGTGTTCAATGGGAGGCAGAAATAGCAACCGGGCGATGAAAAATAACTTGTCACGGAGTCCGCGGTTCGAGACTCTCCACTGATTTAGTCCGGCATCGGCATCCTGCCATGGGTTACTGGGGAGGAAAATCAAAAATCCGAAGTGGATGAAGTCTCGAATTCCTCTTCATTTTCTGCCATGTGAACCAACCCTGAGAGGTCACCATTAGGGTTGAGCCGATCTTGACTTTTCAGGATCGATTTTAAAATCCGATTTCCGATCATTTTTCATTCGAACCCGATCTCGATCCCAATTCCGATCCCAATGCAAGTCAATGGGACTTTTTTATTAATCAGAGATTGGATTTTAAAAACAATCCTATTCACTATACAGCATGGAATCTAACAATTGTTAGAATCTACGCTGTGTAGTGAATCACTAAAGTAGCCAGAGGATTTTTTTTTAATCCTCTGGCTACTTAGTCCCCCCTGGTGTCCACTTACCTGCAGAGATGGCTGCTCCGGTGCCCGGTGCCTTCCTTCTTCTTTGCCTCACTGCCGCTCCACGTTGCTCTTCTCCCTTCGCTGCCCCCTCCCTGCCAGGTTAGGAGAGTGTGGGTGGGTACTGGGAGGGGAGACGTCACGTCTCCCCGCCATGTACCCGCCCACACTCTCCTAAGCCACAAGTCCCGCCTATCTAGCGCTTTAAACACTAACCTGGGAGGCGGGGCAGCGAGGCAAGAAGACTGCAGCGTGGAGCGGCAGCGAGGACAAGACGAAGGAGGGCACCGGAGCAACCATCTCTAGAGGTAAGTAGCTGCTAGAGATTTAGTTTAGCCTCCCATTTGAATGAATGGAGGCAGCCGGCGCGCAGGTGGTTACGGCTGTGTGCCGGCTGCTTCCATTCATTCCTATGGAACTGCAGTGGAGCCTTCACACTGAGTATACAGCGTATACTCAGTGTGAAGGATAACCAAAGCATAGTGGGAAAAGATTACCGATCTCAATCCCACATTAAAGATCGTGTTCGGAATCCGATCTTTTCCAAACACGATCGCTCAACCCTAGTCACCATCCAAAATGACAATGACTGGTGTTCATCTAGAAGGATGACCAGGATGTGTAACGTATAAGGGCCAAAGTTAGGTAAAAGAAAGCTATCAGTGTCAGATTTGGACTCTTTAGTGTTGCATAAGTCTTAAAGCAATGACCATGCTCATGCTATAGGCCGGACTGGGTACCCTGCCAATCCTCCAGAGAGAAGAGGCAGAGATCTTTTTGGATGTTTATGTGTAGAGAGTGGTGAATAGAAAGAGTAGAGACAACCTCAGTCAGGGAAACCCAGATTGCAACTGGGAATACCACCTTTCAACTCTGCCCAATTTGTGCCTCCCTTTGTAGAAGCTGTTATACTGCATTCTACCTCAAGTAACAAGTTACCCTGTTTTCTGCATGCCGCAAGTCTCCTGAATCTTCTTTCTGCAAAACCATCACGGACACTCTAACTGCCATCAGGTGTAGGATGCTGACAACATCTAGGATTTGCCCCAGGGAAGAGACTACATCACCATCAGGTACACTGCAGGCCCCCTCAGCACTGCACCAGCCCAGGAGAAGAGCTGGAGGAATTGGTAGAATTCCTTGCAAGTTCAACTACTACTATTCCCAGATTCTGAGCTTCCTCCAAGGGGTTAACTGCAGTTGTTTTTTTGGGGGGTTCTTTTGCAAGAAGTGGTATTTTGGAGAAGTTTTACTGTATTAATAAACCACAAGGCTCAGTGGGTTTCAGATTAACATTGTGGTGGTTAGCACTGGTGCCTTGTAGGATTGAAGTCCTGGGTTCAATTCTTACAAAGGATACAAATCTGCTTCAAATGGACTACAGACTCCAAAACATATGAATGGGTTAATTGGCTTAATATAACTTTGGCCATAGTATATGTGCATGAGATAGAGAGTTTATGAACCCCATTGGGGACCGGGAGCGATGGCCATCCATATACAGAGATGCAAAATGCAGAAGTATCTTTCAAGAGATTCTGAGATGAGCGGTACCAAATGAACAGGTTTGCAAAAAATGACTTTACATGACTCTGGCGGTGATTGAATAACAATTTTGTTTTCTTTTGCTAGCTGGTCATTTTGCTCCACTTATCTCAGGATACCTTGACCAGGAGCAAAATAAGTAAGGATGTATGCTGGAAAATAAAATACAGATTCGCAGATATATACTTCACTGTCAGAACACCCTGACCTAGAGAAAACAAGGCATTGCACTGCTATGAATAGTCATACTAGGGTGCATGTATGATATGCTCACCTATACACTGTGCCGCATGCAGCCTGCAATGGCATTATATTTAAAGGGGTTCCTAGCTGTATGTAAAAGATTGACATAGGGCTGCAAACTGGTGAAAACATGCAGGCTATAGTCAGAGTCTATAAATGCAGCAAGGTGAATTATTTTTGTCTGCTAATAAAATGAAGTGAATGAAGAAAAGAGAATTGTAAATCCCGTCAATATTTGGTGTGACTTTTGCCCTTTGGAGGAGGAGTCACAGATATAGCCCTGATCTCATCATCACCCAGTCTGTCTGGGATGACATGAACAGACAGATTGGGCAAGCCTACATCCACAGAAGACCTGTGCTTGGTTCTCCAAGATGGCGGAAACAACCTGCCTGCCGAGTGTCTTTCAAAATGACGAACACCTGACGGATCTCATTATAGTCAATGCGGTCCCCTGAATTGTGTAACCGCTGTTTTTGCAGTCAATCTCATTCTGGTTAAAAGACACATTTTTGAGCAAATCCATCTCTACTCAAAAAGTGGTGACTTTTTACCATTCTGTGGCATCTGAACTTTTTTGAAACGGTCTTTGCAGGAGGGGGTGTGGTCAAACAAATTTTACTATAATTTACACTACAAAATGGTGCAATTATAGCTCAAATCTACATCAGCTCCTAGTTGACATACAAGTTATTAAGAGCAATGTTACTTGTGAGAAAAGTCAGTTACAGATTCTTATAGCAGAGGCGCTAATTTTAAAGTGACCATCCTGTTGTAAATTAATTAATAAAATTCCAGGAGGAATAACAGAGGAAAGGCACAATACAGAGGAAATAGAAAAATTACCCTATAATCATTATTTCATGGGGAATACAGGTATGTACTATAGCAGACATGTCAGAAGAGCAGACAGAGCTTTAAAGGGAGTCTGTCACCAGACCCAGCATATCACCCCAGCCCTGCAGATAGGTTATTGTCATTAGAACCAGCATATCACCCCAGCCCTGCAGATAGATAGGTTACTGTCACCAGAACCAGCAAATCATCCCAGCTCTACAGATAGATAGGTTAGTGTCACCAGAACCAGCATATTACTCCAGTACTGCAGATAGATAGGTTACTGTCACCAGAACCAGCATATCACCCCAGCCCTGCAGATAGATAGGTTAGTGTCACCAGAACCAGCATATCACCCCAGCCCTGCAGATAGATAGGTTACTGTCACCAGAACCAGCATATCACCCCAGCCCTGCAGATAGATAGGTTAGTGTCACCAGAACCAGCATATCACCCCAGCCCTGCAGATAGATAGGTTAGTGTCACCAGAACCAGCATATCACCCCAGCCCTGCAGACAGATAGGCTACTGTCACCAGAACCAGTATATCACCCCAGCCCTGCAGATAGATAGGTTAGTGTCACCAGACCCAGCATATCACCCCAGCCCTGCAGATAGGTTATTGTCATTAGAACCAGCATATCACCCCAGCCCTGCAGATAGACAGGTTACTGTCACCAGAACCAGCAAATCATCCCAGCTCTACAGATAGATAGGTTAGTGTCACCAGAACCAGCATATTACTCCAGTACTGCAGATAGATAGGTTACTGTCACCAGAACCCAGCATATCACCCCAGCCCTGCAGATAGACAGGTTACTGTCACCAGAACCAGCAAATCAACCCAGCTCTACAGATAGATAGGTTAGTGTCACCAGAACCAGCATATTACTCCAGTACTGCAGATAGATATGTTAGTGTCACCAGAACCCAGCATATCACCCCAGCCCTGCAGATAGATAGGTTAGTGTCACCAGAACCAGCATATCACCCCAGCCCTGCAGATAGATAGGTTAGTGTCACCAGAACCAGCATATCACCCCAGCCCTGCAGATAGATGGGTTACTGTCACCAGAACCAGCATATCACCGCAGCCCTGCAGATAGATAGGTTACTGTCACCAGACCCAGTATATCACCCCAGCCCTGCAGATAGATAGGTTAGTGTCACCAGAACCAGCATATCACCCCAGCCCCGCAGATAGATAGGTTAGTGTCACCAGACCCAGCATATCACCTCAGCCCTGCAGATAGATAGGTTACTGTCACCAGAACCAGCATATCACCCCAGCCCTGCAGATAGATAGGTTAGTGTTACCAGAACCAGCATAACACCCCAGCCCTGCAGATAGGTTAGTGTCATTAGAACCAGCATATCACCCCAGCCCTGCAGATAGGTTAGTGTCATTAGAACCAGCATATCACCCCAGCCCTGCAGATAGATAGGTTACTGTCACCAGAACCAGCATATCACCTCAGCCCTGCAGATAGATAGGTTACTGTCACCAGAACCAGCATATCACCCCAGCCCTGCAGATAGATAGGTTACTGTCACCAGAACCAGCATATCACCCCAGCCCTGCAGATAGATAGGTTACTGTTACCAGACACAGCATATCACCCCAGCCCTGCAGATAGATAGGTTACTGTCACCAGAACCAGCATATCACCTCAGCCCTGCAGATAGATAGGTTAGTGTCACCAGAACCAGCATATCACCCCAGCCCTGCAGATAGATAGGTTAGTGTCACCAGAACCAGCATATCACCCCAGCCCCGCAGATACATAGGTTAGTGTCACCAGGGCCAGCATATCACCTCAGCCCTGCAGATAGATAGGTTAGTGTCACCAGACCCAGCATATCACCCCAGCCCTGCAGATAGGTTAGTGTCATTAGAACCAGCATATCACCCCAGCTCTGCAGATAGATAGGTTAGTATCACCAGACCCAGCATATCACCCCAGTCCTGCAGATAGATAGGTTACTGTCACCAGAACCAGTATATCACCCCAGCCCTGCAGATAGATAGGTTACTGTCACCAGACCCAGCATATCACCCCAGCCCTGCAGATAGATAGGTTACTGTCACCAGAACAAGCATATCACCCCAGCCCTGCAGATAGATAGGTTACTGTCACCAGACCCAGCATATCACCCCAGCCCTGCAGATAGATAGGTTACTGTCACCAGAACCAGCATATCACCCCAGCCCTGCAGATAGATAGGTTAGTGTCACCAGAACCAGCATATCACCCCAACCCTGCAGATAGGTTACTGTCACCAGAACCAGCATATCACCCCAGCCCTGCAGATAGATAGGTTAGTGCCACCAGAACCAGCATATCACCCCAGCCCTGCAGATAGATAGGTTAGTGTCACCAGAACCAGCATATTAATCATGCCTTGCAGATAGATAGGTTACTGTCACCAGACCCAGCATATCACCCCAGCTCTACAGATAGATAGGTTAGTGTCACCAGAACCAGCATATCACCCCAGTCCTGCAGATAGACAGGTTACTGTCACCAGAACCAGCATATCACCCCAGCTCTACAGATAGATAGGTTACTGCCACCAGAACCAGCATATCACCCCAGCCCTGCAGATAGATAGGTTAGTGTCACCAGAACCAGTATATCACCCCAGCCCTGCAGATAGATAGGTTAGTGTCACCAGAACCAGCATATCACCCCAGCCCTGCAGATAGATAGGTTACTGTCACCAGTACCAGCATATCACTCCAGCCCTGAAGATAGATAGGTTAGTGTCACCAGAACCAGCATATCACCCCAGCCCTGCAGATAGATAGGTTACAGTCACCAGTACCAGCATATCACTCCAGCCCTGAAGATAGATAGGTTAGTGTCACCAGAACCAGCATATCACCCCAACCCTGCAGATAGATAGGTTACTGCCACCAGAACCAGCATATCACCCCAGCTCTTCAGATAGATAGGTTAGTGTCACCAGGACCAGCATATCACCCCAGCCCTGCAGATAGATAGGTTAGTATCACCAGTACCAGTATATCACCCCAGCCCTGCAGATAGATAGGTTAGTGTCACCAGGACCAGCATATCACCCCAGCCCTGCAGATAGATAGGTTAGTATCACCAGAACCAGCATATCACCCCAGCCCTGCAGATAGATAGGTTACTGTCACCAGAACCAGCATATCACCCCAACCCTGCAGATAGATAGGTTACTGTCACCAGAACCAGAATATCACCCCAGCCCTGCAGATAGATAGGTTAGTATCACCAGAACCAGCATATCACCCCAGTCCTGCAGATAGATAGGTTACTGTCACCAGAACCAGCATATCACCCCAGCCCTGCAGATAGATAGGTTAGTATCAGTATCACCAGAACCAGCATATCACCCCAGCCCTGCGGATAGATAGGTTACTGTCACCAGAATCAGCATATCACCCCAGCCCTGCAGATAGATAGGTTAGTATCACCAGAACCAGCATATCACCCCAGCCCTGCAGATAGATAGGTTACTGTTACCAGAACCAGCATATCACCCCAGCCCTGCAGATAGATAGGTTACTGTCACCAGAACCAGCATATCACCCCAGTCCTGAAGATAGATAGGTTACTGTCACCAGACCCCAGCATATCACCCCAGTCCTACAGATAGATAGGTTAGTGTCACCAGAACCAGTATATCACCCCAACCCTGCAGATAGATAGGTTAGCGCCACCAGAACCAGCATATCACCCCAGCCCTGCAGATAGATAGGTTACTGTCACCAGAACCAGCCTATCTCCCCAGCCCTGCAGATAGATGGGTTAGTGTCATCAGAACCAGCATATTAATCCAGCCTTGCAGATAGATAGGTTTTGGTCACCTGGAAACAAAGTTTTCCCTTTGAATTTCTGCCTCTTTTGCCGAGCTATCTCCACTTGTGGCAATAAGTAAATGAGCTCTTTGGAACAACGAGGGAGTTGCCATTTACCTCTTTTAAGCCATATCAACACTTTTATTGCTCTAAAGAACTTATTTACTTATTGACCAAACAGCGATATCTGGCAATGGAGAGTCTGATTCACGAGGGGAAAACAATGTTCAATTCAGGCGACCATAACCTATCTATCTGCAGAGTTGTGATGACAGACTCCCTTTACCAGTAACCCCGTACCCTGTGCTATTAATAACACTGATGACTAGTGCGGCGCCCGGGCAGACTTTGCGCTGCTGCCGAGGAGTTTCTAGTCGCACTTCTGCATTGTAGATAACTATACGTTAGGTTCTTATATACGTGTAGGTTAATCACTATATAGTAAACTTGTTTCTCCGCATTTTAATCCCAGCTTTATTAACAACATACCACTGACACCTGGAAACCCAGCTATTTATACCATAGAAATCTATTTGAGCAGATCTAAAGCTATGTATAAACTTTAATCTAGCGCTATATTATCTTACGCTCCCGGCATGTGCAGCGCTATTCACAATCCCTGTTGGCAGTTTGTTAGGAATAAAATGAAAACATTTGTTCCTTGCTAAGAATAGGCTGCAGGCTGTGAGAAAATAGAACTATAGTCAATAGTTAGGTATGGGGGATTGATCCTACGGCCATTGTATTGTATTTTCTACCTTTTCGGAAAGTTGTGTCAAGCTGTGGCAACAAAAGACATTGTAACCCCAGCTGAACTCTATAAAAAAACATACTGATGTTCAATTGTGCATAACTGTGTCACATGACCCATACACAAGCGGATACATACAAGGGAGCGCAACTCTTCTCTGTTCCCTACTAGCTGGTTATTATGTGCTTTTACATGAGCATTGTGGGTTTTATTAAAGGGGTTTTCCAGGAGTTAAATATTGATGACCTATCCATCTATATCTAATTGGTGGGGGTGCAACACTTGGGACTCCATCGATCCACTTGGCTGAGAACTCCTTCTGCTTCACACGTCACATACATTTGTTCATCATGTGGCCTATTTACAGCTCAGTCCCATTCAGGTGAATAGGGCTGAGCTGCAATACCATGCAATGTATGGTGCTGTGCTTAGTATTCAGTGACGAGGCCGCAGCACTCACCTGGCCGCTGCAGTTTCTTAAAACAGCAAATTGGTGGGGGTCCTATATGTTGGAGCCCTCACATATCTGGTATAACTTGATTCTAATTATGTGTGAGGGTGTTGTTTTTAAATTTTTACACAATAAGGAAGGAAAGGGGTGAACTTCTTTAATGTGAGCAAAAGTCATATAGAATCAGTGACCATGACTGGGTGAGCTCATAGGCTTATAGGAACAGTGATCATAACTGGGTGAGCTTGTAGGTTTATGGAAACAGTGACCATGACCGGGTGAGCCTGTAGCCTTATAGGAACAGTGATATAACCTGGTCAGTTCCTAGGCTTATAGGAACAGTGATCATAACCTGGTGAGATTGTAGGTTTATGGAAACAGTGACCATGACCAGGTGAGCTTGAAGCCTTAGAGGAACAGTGATCATAACCTGGTCAGATCTTAGGCTTATAGGAACAGTGATCATAACCTGGTCAGATTGTAGGCTTATAGAAACAGTGACCATGACCGGGTGAGCTCATAAGCTTGTAGAAACAGTGACCATGACTGGGTGAGCTCACAGGCTTAGAGGAACAGTGATCATAACTGGGCGAGCTTGTAGGTTTATGGAAACAGTGACCATGACCTGGTGAGCCTATAGCCTGATAGGAACAGTGACCATGACTGGGTGAGCTTGAAACCTTAGAGGAAAAGTGATCATAACCTGGTCAGTTCCTAGGCTTATAGGAACAGTGATCATAACCTGGTGAGATTGCAGGTTTATGGAAACAGTGACCATGACCAGGTAAGCTTGAAGCCTTAGAGGAACAGTGATCATAACCTGGTCAGATCTTAGGCTTATAGGAACAGTGATCATAACCTGATCAGATTGTAGGCTTATAGAAACAGTGACCATGACCGGATGAGCTCATAAGTTTGTAGAAACAGTGATCATGACTGGGAGAGCTCATAGGTTTGTAGAAACAGTGACCATGACCGGATGAGCTCATAAGTTTGTAGAAACAGTGACCATGACTGGGAGAGCTCCTACGCTTATAGAAACAGTGACCATGACCTGGTGGCTCATATACTTATAGAATCAATTACCATGACCTGATGAGCTCATAGGCTTGTAGAGACAGTGACCAAGACTGAGAATACTCAAAGACTTATAGAAACAGTGACCATGATCTGGTGAGCTCATAGGCTTGTAGAGACAGTGACCATGACAGAGTACTCAAACACTTATAGAAACCATGACCATGTTCGGATGAGCTTGTAAACTTATAGAAAGCTGACTTTATCGGCGTTGGGATTTTTGATGGGCTCTATGCCAGGGGCTCCAAATGGAAACTCCTCACCGACACAAACATAACCTGACATGTAAGAACTCTCCAAAACTGAGATGTTAAATTGAAATAATTTCTTGAAGATTACCTTAAATAAAGTGAACTTTATATTTTCTAATTGGACATGTGGAGTTCATCTTAGTTCAAAGGAACATGGCTGAGCATAGCCTAGGAAATACAAGTACAGAGCTTATAGTGTGACACAGGAACCGCTGCCGGAGACACAGACTATTTACACACGGCCCTATTGGCAGCCAGGATGAGAGAGCTGGAGAGAGTACTGAAAACCCTCTAGAGCCAGGGTCATGTTTAACAGCTTCACAGGCGAGAGTGCAAAGGGTCTCGATGAACGCCCCGTATTTTACACTGTAATAAGTATGTGGCTGTAGGACAGGCCAAAAGAAAGTATCCATCAAAGAGTCAGAAACACCATGGAGTAAGCCAATAAAAAACTAGTGCAGCTTTAATAAATAGGAACTACTGACGCCAACTATGACAGTATGTAATATGTACCCGACAAACATCACTCATATCGTGTGCTATATATAGACTGGTCCGGGTGCTTTAACTGCACAGCTTTTGCAGTTGTGCTGATATTCCGTTCGGGGGGGGGGGGGGGGTCCTCCAGTGGACTTCTTCCAGTCAGGAGGCAAGCGCTAATGTGAACCGGCTCTTACTCATCCTGCAGAACCAGCTTTGATTGGCCGAATGCTATACACTGTATAGCATTCGGCAAATCAACGCTGGTTCTGCAGCAGGCTTGTCTTTGCTAGTCGGGAGAGCTGGCAGCTTGTGGTTATGCAGAGCTGACTTTTCCTCATAGGAATGCATTGACCAGCGTTGATTGGCCGAATGCTATACAGTGTACAGCATTCGGCCAATCAAAGCTGGTTCTGCCGGAGGCTCATCTGTGAGGAGGCGGAGTCTAAGATCAGACCACAATGGAGACTGCTGTTGTCCGATCTTAGACTCCGCCTCCTCACATACGAGCCTCCGGCAGAACTAGCGTTGATTGGCCGAATGCTGTACACTGTATAGTGAATAACCACAAGCTGCCAGCTCTCCCAAGTAGCAAAGAAGAGCCTGCTACAGAACCAGCATTGATTGGCCAAATGCTATAGCATTTGGCCAATCGACGCTGGTTCTGAATCGAAACTGTACTGCGAATAGGAATATATTCGAACGAGTACAAGTATTTCGAATACCGTAGTATTGTATTGAATACCTACTCGATCGAATACTACTCACTCATCTCTACTCTTAATGGCAGGAGAAAGCAAAAAAGTTAGATTTTCATTACAGGATCTTATCTTCAGGCAGGTTCCACCTTGAAAAACTCACAAAAATCAATGGGAGGCAGAAAAAAACATGATGTAGTTTTTTGACAGTTTTGTAGGAAATGCTTCAAAAACCACAAGCATTTTTTTAAAAGGGAAGTATCCAGGTCCAGAGTAAAAAAAAAAAAAGTGATAAAAAATGCATGTAAGGAAAAAAACATATCCTAATTTGTGAAGCATATGTTTTTAGTTCTTCTAAAAATTCTGTGTGAATATACCCTAAATGTTAGCTAGGATTAAAGAGCCAGTGACCATGACCGGGCTGCAGCTTGACTCTACTTATAATATAATTTTAGAATATCTACTATACAAGGGTAACACATTTCTGCAGTGTAAGTGACTGTGTTTTTAGGAGAAAGCCACTGTAAAGTTCTTATTTTCACTTTCATTATGATCTTTTATACAGACCATTTGTCATAACTATATCTGCAGTGGAACTTTTGGGTCATTACATGAAATTGACCCCTGGCATTCACTAATATACATATATATAAGTTTAGTTGTCAAAAAGAAAATGTGGTAGCCAAAGCCAAGCGTCATTACTCTGTCCTCCTCCTCCTTGACCTCTCTTCATCCTCTTAGAAACACTCTCATCCCTTGGTATCTCAGACCTGGCCCTCTCCTGGATCTCCTCATACCTCACCGATTGCACATTCAGCGTCTCCCACTCGCACACCACCTCCTCACCTCGCCCTCTCTCTGTAGGTGTCCCCCAAGGCTCCGTCCTAGGACCCCTCCTGTTCTCCATCTACATCCTCGGCCTGGGCCAACTCATAGAATCTCATGGTTTTCCATACCATTGCTATGCCGATGACACTCAAGTATATCTCTCTGGACCAGATGTTACCTTTCTGTTGGCCAGAGTTCCAGATTGCTTAGCGGCCGTAGCCTCCTTCCTCTCCTCCCACTTTCTCAAACTCAACATGGAGAAAACAGAGTTCATCATTTTCTCCCTACCTTGTATGGCCCCTCCACCTGACCCATTTATCAAAATTAACAGAACCACGCTTATCCCTGTCCCACAGGCTCGTTGCCTTGGGATAACACTGGACCCTGACCTATCCTTCAAGTCACACATTCAAACCCTCAACCCTTCCTGCCGCCTCCAACTCAAGAACATCCATTGAATCCGCTCCTTCCTCACCCCAGAAACTGCTAAGATGCTCGTCCAGGCCCTCATAATTTCCCGCTTAGATTACTACGACACCCTTCTCCATAGACTCCCAGCAAACACCCTCGCCCCCCTCCAGTCCACCTTAAACTGCGCTGCTCGCTTAATTCACCTCTCCCCCCGATCTTCATCGGCTGCTCCCCTCTGCCAGTCCCTCCACTGGTTACCTATAGCCCAACAAATTGAGTTCAAGCTACTAACACTAACATACAAAGCCATCCACACCCTGTCCCCTCCATATATCTCTGACCTCATCTCCCACTACCTGCCCACACGTAACCTCAGATCCTCCAATGACCTCCTACTCCGCTCTGCTCTCATCCGCTCCTCACACAACCGTCTCCAAGATTTCTCCCGTGCATCCCCCATACTCTGGAACTCCTTACCAAGACACATAAGACTGATCCCCACAATCACAGGATTCAAGAAGGTCCTGAAGACTCCCCTATTCAGGAAGGCCTACAACCTCCAATAACACTATCACCGCACCCCCATCTGTACAGTCTCCCCCTCTCCTTCTGTCTTTACCCCCTTCCCTCATAGATTGTAAGCCCTCGCGGGCAGGGCCCTCTACCCCACTGTGCCAGTCGGTCATTGTTAGTATTATTTCTACCTGTATATTCTGTGTATTGTATGTAACCCCCAAATGTAACGCACCATGGAATTAATATAATAATGTACAGCACCATGGAATTAATATAATAATGTACAGCACCATGAAATTAATATAATAATGTACAGCACCATGGAATTAATATAATAATGTACAGCACCATGGAATTAATATAATAATGTACAGCACCATGGCATTAATATAATAATGTACAGCACCATGGGATTAATATAATAATGTACAGCACCATGGAATTAATATAATAATGTACAGAGCACCATGGAATTAATATAATAATGTACAGCACCATGGAATTAATATAATAATGTACAGCACCATGGAATTAATATAATAATGTACAGCACCAAGGAATTCATATAATAATGTACAGCACCATGGAATTAATATAATAATGTACAGCACTATGGAATTAATATAATAATGTACAGCACCATGGAATTAATATAATAATGTACAGCACCATGGAATTAATATAATAATGTACAGCACCATGAAGTTAATATAATAATGTACAGCACCAAGGAATTCATATAATAATGTACAGCACCATGGAATTAATATAATAATGTACAGCACTATGGAATTAATATAATAATGTACAGCACCATGGAATTAATATAATAATGTAAAGCACCATGGAATTAATATAATAATTTCTAGCACCATGGGATTAATATAATAATGTACAGCACTATGGAATTAATCCACATTTATACTGAATGGTTAAGTGTGTCTACTAGGCCAACTTATCGTTGAATCTCCCATAAATCCCGCAGCTGAAATCCACTAATGTCCTTATAGTCCTTCCAGTCAAGGAGCCCTCGGTCACTTCTAAAGACCTCCATAAGCCACAATTTCCTTCTCCAAAATATGTTTTCTAATATTTCCCACATTTGGAATCTCTTAACAATCAGACGTATGGACCCTTTGAACTTGTGTGTTTTGCTACAACCCATTTCCAAGTCCGATAAAGAACTTTTCGACTCGGCCTCACGTTTTTATTTGATAATGCTCCCATTATATCAAGCTCATTTTTTATCCCAAATTGGCCCTTGGTTCTCCATCTTTAGAAGTTGATGACAGGATGGAAGAGATAGAAGCGTCACAGAAAATATCACATTGCAGTATTTTCCCATGTAAGACAGAAAGGCGGCTATTTTATTTATTTTCTTTTTGTGCCACGGTCTTTCAAAAAGACTTTTTCTGCACATAAAAATGTCATCTTTTATTTTTTTTCTCATGGAGACAACCAGACTTCTGATGTTATCAATAAAAAAACAAACCCGCAGCCGCTGTGTTATGATCAGGTCACAGTCACGGCCCCGAAAGATAATGGATTTAATTGCATACAGATCTTGATTATTATCTTGACGTTTATAGGAGTAGGACAGATAGCTTCACGTTCTTTGGCATCTGTGCAGACTGTGATCCTGAGTCTCCTAGCTTCAGAATCGCTTGTATTTATGTGTCTTTCATTGAAGTTGTATACATGAAAGACAGCGGGATTTAGGACGTTTAATTAAGCCAAAGGGTAATGTAGCGGGATACATTTTTTAAAGGGGTTGTTTGGGATTGTAAAAAAATTGACAAGAAGCAGAAATTGGTATAAAATTTTAAGAAAAATTACTACTCACTTAAATTCTCCACCATTCCAACATCACCATTCCAGTTGTCTAAGCTGGAGCTACAGTGATGATGTCACATACATCATGTAAGGATCATCACTAAGGCCAGTGATCATGTGCAATCCGTACGTGACATCATTGTTGCAGGACACGGGGGGACCAAGTGATAATAAAAGATCATATGAGTAGCCCTAGAGCCATAATGTACCTCCTGGTGGTATCCAAGTTATGGTGGCTTAGTGGTTAGCACTAGAGATGAGCGAGTAGTATTCGATCGAGTAGGTATTCGGTAGAATACTACGTTATTCAAAATATTCGCGCTCGATCAAATACTACTAGCTATTCTCAGTAAATATTTGATTCAGAACCAGCGTTGATTGGCCAAATACTATACACTGTATAAAACAAACACGTAGATATAGGTGGCACTACTTACGAGCTTGAGAACGAGCTTGAAAAAGTATATCTTGTATACGAAACAGCTGTCGCTCGGTTGTTGAGTGTGCCTCCTCCCGCTTTTAACTTTGTATGGACGTTCTTCAATAAAGTTTACAACTTTTTACGCAACTTTTGGTGAGTGCCAAGCATTTTCTTTTTGTTTTTTCATACTATACACTGTATAGCATTCGGCAAATCAAAGCTGGTTCTGCAGCAGGCTCGTCTTTGCTAGCCGGGAGAGCTGGCAGCTTGCGGTTATGCGGGAGATGACTTTTTCTCATAGGAATGCATTGACCAGAGTTGATTGGCCAGTGTACAGCATTCGGCCAATCAACGCTGGATCTGACGGAGGATCGTCTATGAGTCTAAGATCGGACCACAGCAGTCTCCATTGTGGTCCGATCTTAGACTCCGCCTCCTCACAAACGAGCCTCTGGCAAAACCAGCATTGATTGGCTGAATGCTGTACACTGGCCAATCAATGCTGGTCAATGCATTCCTATGAGAAAAAGTCATCTCCCGCATAACCGCAAGCTGCCAGCTCTCCCGACTAGCAAAGACGAGCCTGCTGCAGAACCAGTGTTGATTTGCCGCAGGCTCGTCTTTGATAGTCGGGAGAGCTGACAGCTTGCGATTACGAGGGAGCTTACTTTTTATCAGCGCAACTGCAAGCACTGTTCAGTTAGAGCGCACGGACCCCATAGTCTATAATGAGGTCCATGCGCTTTAACTGCACAGCGCTCCTCCTAAACACTCTCCTCCTGCTACTCGTGGACTTGGTGACTCTCCTTTAGCCGAATAGTGGTTTCTTCTGAAACAAGCATTTTTTCCCATAGACTGTAATGGGATTCGATATTCGATCGAGTAGTCAAATATTGAGGCTCTACTCGAAACAAATATCAAATCTTGAATATTTCACTATTCGCTCATCTCTAGTTAGCACTCATCCCTTGCAGTACTGGAGTCATGGGTTCAAATCCAGGCAAGGATAACATTTGCAATGAGTTTGTATGTTCTTCCTATGTTTTGGGGGTTTCCTCCCCCACTCCAAAGACGTACTGATAGGGAATGTAGATGGTGAACTCTGTAGAGATATTGTCAACACTATCCCAAGTAAAGCGCTGCGGAATATAATGGCGCTATATAAGTAAGCAAAATAATTAAATGAACCCCTTCCAACCACACTGATCTTTTTCATTTCAGTTTTTCCTTTCCTTATGAAAACTGTAATTTTTTTTTCTATTCATGTATCTGTACAAGGTCTTCTTTTTTGCAGGACAACTCATGATTCCTAATGGCATCATTAAATATTCCATATAATTAGAGATAAGTGAGTACGGCCGTTTCGAATAGCACGCACCCATAGGAATGAATGGAAGCGGCTGGCACGCCGACTTTGCCGAACCCCCTGCGTGTCGGTTGCATCCATTCATTCCTATGGGTGTGTGCTATTCGAAACAAAAGTTTTGAATAGTACTCACTCATCTCTACATATAATGTACTGGGAAGTTAGAAAAAATCTGAACGGGGTAGAATAGAAAAAAATACCTAATTTTCTTATGGGTTTAAATTTCTTTGTACAGTAAAAATGACATATTACCTATATTCCACAGGTTAGCATGATCACAGGAAAACCTCATTTACATAGTTATTTATATAGGTAAATATTGTCAGAAGGTGACAGGCAGAGTACTGGAGTCCCACTATATCAGCCACAGGTTTCTGACCTATGTGTGGTCCAGGATGGCTCTGGAATAGGCCTCAGCTCCAGCTTTGGGTACTGGGCTCATTACTGGGGACATAAAAGGCTAAACAGCCTACACTTCAGGGCAGATCCACGGAGTGAGAGGAGGCGTCTGGGTCTGTCCTGAGTCTGGTGAGACTGTATCGTACGTATTTGTTTGTGGTAGCAAGCCACACGTATAATTAGTTTATTGTTACTGTTTAGTTGAGAGCTCGGATGAGCAGGATTTTGTTTCACATCATTTTTTTATGCCTGAAGCTAAGGCTGCATTTTATTTTGCTCATTTTGTGCCTGAAGTGAAGGTTTATTTATTTTGCTGGGTTTTTTTTCTAAATAAACTGGTTTGCTGCCTATATTGTGTCCCTGACTCGTTGGGTGTGCACCACTACTGCTACCGAACTACCTCCCCTACAATATGTTATATTTTAATACCTTTAAAATGAGTTAAAACATTTTTTTAAATCCAAAATTTTAAAATTATTGACATATTCTGACCGCATAACTTTTTTATATTTCCATCTATAGAGGAGTGTGTAAGAGGGATTCAGATTTTAGGTTTCATTTCAGTGTAATATGGCTTATATAGAGATGGGATAACATTAGGGTTGAGCCGATCTTGACTTTTCAGGATCGATTTTAAAATCCGATTTCCGATCATTTTTCATTCGAACCCGATCCCGATCCCAATGCAAGTCAATGGGATTTTTTATTAATCGGAGATCAGATTTTAAAAACAATCCTATTCACTATACAGCATGGAATCTAACAATTGAACGCTTTAATTGTTAGAATCCACGCTGGCTGTGTAGTGAATCACTAAGTAGCCAGAGGATTTTTTTTTTTAATCCTCTGGCTACTTAGTTCGCCCCTGGTGTCTACTTACCTGCAGAGATGGCTGGTCTGGTGCCCGGTGTTCTTCTTCGCCTCGCTGCCCCCTGCCTCCCAGGTTAGGAGGGTGCGGGTGGGTTAGGAGAGTGTGGGCGGGTACTGGGAGGGGAGACATCACGTCTCCCCGCCCTGTACCCGCCCACACTCTCCTAAGCCACAAGCCCTGCCTTCCTAGCTCTTTAAACACTAACCTGGGAGGCGGCGGCAGCGGGGCGAAGAAGAACACCAGGCACTGCAGACCAGCCATCTCTGGAGGTAAGTAGCTACTAGAGATGTTAGTTTAGTCTCCCATTAGAATGAATGGAGGCAGCTGGCGCACAGGGGGTTAAGGCTGTGTGCCGGCTGCTTCCATTCATTCCTATGGAACCGCAGCGGAGCCTTCACACTGAGTATACACTCTGCTCAGAATGAGCGGAGCGTATACTCAGTGTGAAGGCTAAGCAAAGCATTGTGGGAAATAGTACTGATCTCGATCCCACCTAAAAAGATCGTGTTCAGAATTCCTATCGCAATCGTAAAATTTTCTCGATCGCCGATCGGAATCCGATCTTTTCCGAACACGATCGCTCAACCCTAGATAACATATGATATTTAGTCTTATGCATGTATCTAAGCAATAGATAGATAGATAGATAGATAGATCCATAACTACTACTTCCACCCATGTCCTCACCTGCCCAGTCCATGACCCTTATCTATAGGCACAGCCATTGTTCAGACTTTTTGTAGAGTAAGTTTGAGAGCCTTTCGAGTCCATAAGCTTGCTGAGTGCACCACTCCTTCCCTCTAGAGACTCACAAGAGAAATGGAACACTTGGAAGTGAAGCCCATACATTTCTCATTATTCTCGAGAAAATTGTGCACAGCATGCTTTTAGATTTTGGCATTTAATGTTCTGTAAAATCCTTTTTTGCCGGGCGGGCGTTACTTATAAACTTCGACGTGAATGGGCTTTCAGGCGAGTCCATGCATGATACAGCAGAGCTTTACAGTAGGGCACGTATAGGGATCACTCAGGTTGGCTTAAATAACAACCATTAATGCCAAGAGCAACAGTTCATGATGCGAGCTGTTCTCAAGTTGGAAGTCAACCCTATAATATCCAGCATACTTTCGAAGTGTGGTAATAAACAGCGGAGTCCGGCTTTAGTGCTCCAAACATGGCAACGCTGTTTTATGGGTTAGGGAAGGAGAGATAGACAAATAGGACCCCCATGCTGTTATAAATGCAAAGCACCTCTTAAAAATGGCGTGGTGCTGACAGAGATGTACGACTGCGGTCGCAGCCTGCCATATTATATTACACTGTGGTACAGCACTGCATGGTGGGTGACAGAAGCTCCTGCCAGAATTTGGAGGGATGGTGCCGAGTCCCACAGCTTGAAAACTTCCTAGTCTGCCAGGCTCTTATGAACTGAGACAAACTAAAACCAACCAAAGTCTTGGCTATGTCTCCCGCATGGGACTTTTAGATTGCTTCCTGTTAACCCTCTGCTATATATTTGCTTAGAAGCATGGTGTATAGGATATATACATATGGGGCAAATCAAATCAAACAGGCTTTATTGGAATGTCCGAATACATATTTGGCATTGCCAAAGCTAATAAAGTGGGGAGTTGGAGTCGGGGGGAGAATTGGGGGTTGGGGGGGAGAGCGGTGGGTATGGGGGGTGGGTGGGTGGTTTGGGGTATAACAGTCCGTGAGGTCTCATCTTCCTCTTAGTTGGTGACAGCTGTATGGGGAGGTGGGGTGGGGTTGGTGATTTGGGGTATAACAGTCCGTGGAGTCTCATCTTCCTCTTAGTTGGTGGCCGCTATATGGGGAGGTGGAGTGGGGTGGGTGGTTTGGGGTATAACAGTCCGTGGGGTCTCATCTTCCTCTTAGCTGGTGGGCGCTATATGGGGAGGTGGAGTGGGGTGGGTGGTTTGGGGTATAACAGTCCGTGGGGTCTCATCTTCCTCTTAGCTGGTGGGCGCTATATGGGGAGGTGGAGTGGGGTGGGTGGTTTGGGGTATAACAGTCCGTGGGGTCTTATCTTCCTCTTAGTTGGTGACAGCTGTATGGGGAGGTGGAGTGGGGTGGGTGGTTTGGGGTATAACAGTCCGTGGGGTCTTATCTTCCTCTTAGTTGGTGACAGCTGTATGGGGAGGTGGGGTGGGGTTGGTGATTTGGGGTATAACAGTCCGTGGAGTCTCATCTTCCTCTTAGTTGGTGGGTGCTATATGGGGAGGTGGAGTGGGGTGGGTGGTTTGGGGTATAACAGCTCGTGGGGTCTCATCTTCCTATTAGTTGGTGACAGCCGTATGGGGTGGGGGTGGGGGGGAGGTTGGTGATTTGGGGTATAACAGTCTGTGGGGTCTCATCTTCCTCTTAGTTGGTGACAAACGCCTTCTTAAAGTCTATGAAGCAGGCGAATATCTTGCCTCTTCTGGTGTTGTGGACGTGCGTCTTGATGAGGCTTTGCAGGGTGTAGATATGGTCCGTGGTGCGGTGGTTTGGCATGAACCCTGCTTGGCTCTTGCTGAGGACTCCGTGTTGTGTGAGGGAGGTGAGGATTCTGTTATTGATGATGCTGTTGAACAGTTTCCCCAGCGTGCTGCTGACGCAGATCCCTCTGTAGTTGTTGGGGTTGTATTGGTCTCCATTCTTATAGATGGGGGTTATGAGGCCTTTGTTCCAGTCTTCGGGGAAGTGTCCTGCATTGAGCACGAGGGTGAATAGCTTTGCCAGTGCCGCGTGTATTGCTGGAGGGCTGTATTTGATCATCTCTGGTAGGATGCCGTTAGGGCCATTGGCCTTTTTGCCTTTCAGCAAAAGTGCTTGTTTACACTTGCTGGGCTCCTCTTCCACCTTTCCTCTCCATAGACTTCTACTGTATGTAATCTGACCTGTATGTGAATTCCAGTCTCTATTTATTAAAGCCAGATATGTGAGAGACTGTGAATTGAGCAGTTTAGCAGGCAGGAGCTGGTAACAGGATAGCATTTTCCTTTAATAACATATTTGATAATGAGGTATTGCGATAAAATCGCAATCACACAGTTCTCATAATGCAAACCTCTTGGCATAGACTATAGACCCAAAATACTTCTAGAAAAGAAGTGGCAATACAATAAGTTCCAATTGAAAATGAGGAGTTCTTTATTCACCCATAGTGTCCCTCACTTTTCAATGGGAATCTTTTGGGGTTCTGCCTCTTTTCTAGAGATAGATAGATAGATAGATAGATAGATAGATAGATAGATATGAGATAGATAGATAATAGATAGATAGATGATAGATAGATAGATGATAGATAGATAGATATGAGATAGATAGATAGATAGATAGATGATAGATAGATAGGAGATAGATAGATAGATAGATAGATAGATAGATAGATAGATAGATAGATAGATAGATAGATAGATAGATAGATGAGGATGGATAGATAGATAGATAGATAGATAGATAGATAGATAGATAGATGATAGATAGATATGAGATAGATAGATGATAGATAGATAGATGATAGATAGATAGATATGAGATAGATAGATAGATGATAGATAGATAGATAGATAGATAGATATAGAGAATATTTTTCATTAATAATTAAAATTCCATTAAAATGTGTTATTATAATAGGAAATATCTCTATAAACCCTAAGCCCCAGGTAATTCTCCATTTCCTGCAAAAATCTTCAGTTTATGAAGGAAATGACTAGATGAAAGTAATTTTCTGGACCCCTCCAGCATTAAAGTCTTCTGTGTGTGAACTGCACCTGACAAGCACTTTCCATCCTCTCTGCCAGTCGCGTGGCTTCAGATTCTTGTTGTAAAAGGAAAGGACGGGTCATCTGCTTATAAAGGCCCGTGTGTTTCCATCCTTTTCCAGTGACTTGTGAACTTGTAGACTTAGGATATGAGGCATTATTAGTAATTTACTGGTGTTTAAGTATGTCTAAGAACGGAAAATCTCATGTAAAAGAGGCCCATAAAGTCGTCCTGTCTGGACAGTCATTTTCCACATTGACTTCCTGTTATTTCCGCTCTGAGCTATTGTGGTTCCTGTTTGCCTCAGTTCACCTAGCTGTTAAAGGAAGTAATATGGCTGCCGTCTCCCATTCATGATTTTTGAAAGATTTACTTGTCCCTAGTTGTAGCATTGTGCCTTTGTCTCCGGCCTCCTCCATATGTTCAGGATATCGGCCTGTTTTGGTCACAAGCTTATTGTTACCATTTTATAGCTTTTCTATCCATTGAGATTCCATCCATTGTTATGGCGCCGCTTACATCACAGATGCCTTACATTTTTCTGTTTATGAATCGAGCCCTACCATCTAATGGTCTAACCTTGTCTTACCTTACTTTTCCATCTACTGATTCCTCAAAAGTAGGGTTGAACGATCGTGTTCGTTAAAGATCGGATTCTGATCGGCGATCGAGAAAATTTCACGATCGCGATCGGAATTCCGAACACAATCTTTTTAGGTGGGCTCAAGATCGGTGATTATTTCCCACAATGCTTTGCTACTGGCCAAGCATTGTGGGAAAAGCTAACAATGTTAGCCTTCACACTCAGAATGAGCGCAGTGTATACTCAGTGTGAAGGCTCCGCTGCGGTTCCATAGGAATGAATGGAAGCAGCCGGCACACAGCCTTAACCCCCTGTGCGCTGGCTGCGTTCATTCATTCTAATGGGAGACTAGCTAACATCTCTAGTAGCTACTTACCTGCAGAAATGGCTGGTCCGGTGCCCGGTGTTTTCGTTCTTCTTCACCTCGCTGCCCCCGCCTTCCAGGTTAGTATTAAAGAGCTAGGAAGAAGGCAGGGCTTGTAGCTTAGGAGAGTGTGGGCGGGTACAGCGTTGGGAGATGTGACGTCTCCCCTCCCAGTACCCACCCACACTCTCCTAACTCGCCCACACTCTCCTAACCTGGGAGGCGGGGGCAGCGAGGCGAAGAAGAACGAGAACACCGGGC
The DNA here is from genome assembly GCF_031893055.1 of Leptodactylus fuscus. Taxonomy (NCBI): domain Eukaryota; kingdom Metazoa; phylum Chordata; class Amphibia; order Anura; family Leptodactylidae; genus Leptodactylus; species Leptodactylus fuscus. Next base: position 14,421,137 of record NC_134266.1, read on the forward strand.
ACTGGACCAGCCATCTCTGCAGGTAAGTGGACACCAGGGGGGCTAAGTAGCCAGAGAATTAAAAAAAAAATAAATCCTCTGGCTACTTAGTGATTAAAAAAAAATCACTACACAGCGTGGATTCTAACAATTAAAGCGTTCAATTGTTGGATTCCATGCTGTATAGAGAATAGGATTGTTTTTAAAATCCGATCTCCGATTAGTAAAAAAAAATCCCATTGACTTGCATTGGGATCAGAATTGGGATCAAGATCGAGTTCGAATGAAAAATGATCGGAAAGCAGATTTCAAAATAGATCCTGAAAAGTCAATATCGGCTCAACCCCACTCAAAAGCTCTCAAAATAAGATTCATATTGAAAAAAGTTGAAATTTAATGTTATACTAGCTGGTACCCGCGACTTCGTCTGCGGTGATTGTAGCAGTGGGTATATACAGGCGTGGGTAAGGTTTTCGTAGTGTGTATAAGGTATGGGATATGAAATGTAACTTTGTATCTTGTTTTTGCTGTAATTCAGAGAATACGTGAGACTGTTGTGTTGAAGTTAATTTGTATTTGAGCTGCTATATATATATACGGTGTTGTGAGAAACTTTACATAGTGACTTTGGGACAGAAGTATTTGAAGTTAACCCTTTCCTGCCGATGGCATTTTTTGATTTTCGTTTTTCATTCTTGACTCCTCTCCTTTTAAACCCCATAACTTTTTTATTTCTCCGCTCCCAGAGCCATATGAGGTCTTAATTTTTGCGGGACAAATTTTTCTTCATGATGCCACCATTATTTATTCTATATAATGTACTGGGAAGCAGGGGATAAATTCAGAATGGGGTGGATTTGAAGAAAAAATGCATTTCTGCGACTTTCTTATGGGCTTTGGTTTTACGGCGTTGACTGTGCAACCCAAATGACATGTCCTCTGTATTCTGTGTTTCGTTACGATTCCGGGGATACCAAATTTATATGGTTTTAGTTACATTTTGACCCCTTAAAAAAATTCCAAAACTGTGTTAAAATTTTTTTTTTTGAAAAGTCGCCATATTCCGACAGCCGTTACTTTTTTATACGTGCGTGTACGGGGATGTATAGGGCGTCTTTTTTTGCGGGACCGGGTGTACTTTGTAGTTCTACCATTTTCGGGAAATGTTATTGCTTTGATCACTTTTTATTCAAATTTTTATCAGAATCAAAACAGTGAAAAAAACGGCGGTTTGGCACTTTTGACCAGTTTTCCCGCTACGGCGTTTACCGAACAGGAAAAATATTTGTATAGCTTTGTAGAGCGGGCGATTTCGGACACAGGGATACCTAACATGTATGTGTTTCACAGTTTTTAACTACTTTTATATGTGTTCTAGGGAAAGGGGGGTGATTTGAATTTTTAATCCTTTTTATTTGTTTTTATATTTTTTTTTTACTTTTTTAAACTTTTTTTTTGCATTTATTAGACCGCCTAGGGGTATTGACATGGGTGGGCGGTGTCGCGGACTGTCAAAGCGGTGGGGGTCGGCAAATATGGCTGCTCCGGGGCGTTAAAGAGCGCCTCCTGGAGTATCGTTAAGGTGAGGGGCAAAGTGGTAAAGTATATGTATATGTGATTGTGTGGGGTTAGGGGCGAGGCTGTAGAGGGCAATATGAATTTTGGGGCTTGCTATGGTCCAAAGTGTGTGAGATTGCAGAGATGGTGATGTGAGTTTGGGTTTTGTGGGGGTCCTGGCACAAACGTATGTGCGCTATTGTGACGAAAAGTAGCCTATTGCGCAATCGGGTGTAGTGACTATGTTTGTGGAAAATTTCAGCCAAATTGGTGGAGCGGGTTTTGCGTGATTGAGGAACAAACATCCGAACATCCAAACTCACAAACCCACAAACTTTCACATTTATAATATTAATAGGAAGGATGTATCATAGGGACCAGGTAATGAACTGCTAGGCCTGTGTAGGATCTGTTTACATCACGTATGTCGATGGTTTATATTTGGAGAATTTTTCCATTTGTACATGTACCTCTGACGTGTCCATAGGCTTCTATGTACACTTACTGGCTATAGGGCCTGCATACATTTCACCCAGGCCGGCACCTGTCATGATGCGATAGACGGTGCTTTTTGGCACAAACTAAGGGGTGGCATTTTTTTTAATAGGGCGCTACCTACCTACTACAAATTCCGGTTCCTGTAGAATGTGGTCTCCATTTCTTCCTCCAGAGATCTGCAGCGCTCTTCGGTGCCCATAGTCTGGAGGCAGAAGCGGAGGCCAGACATGACAGGAGATACAATTTTAATTGGGGGGCATTTCTGCTGCTGACTTTTTTCTGAAATGTGTGGATGGGATTAGTCAGAATCCCATCCACTTTACAGGTAATATAAAATGCCATGTTTTTGCAGCATGGGACCCCGGCCATGATCAAAAGTTATCAAAAGTTATGCTTTAAGCCAGAATTCAGGTGCATTCAGCTTAGTGATTCTCTCCCCTTTGTATCCTTCGTGCCAAATATAGACAGCTGAACAAAGATCGTATTTTCTAACCCATTTTCTGGACATCGATAAGCTCAGAGTTGTCTCCTTCCATTGTAGACTTTTGGACTGATCTTACAATGTACTAAACCTAGGTATCACTCGGGAGAAGCAGTGGTGCGGACCCAAGCAGTCATAAACAGGGACATAAATCTTGCAGCAAAGTGGTATACTTAAGAAAAACAGCAAAAAAAAAAAAACCTTTACGTCAAGCACAAAAATGAGCAAAATAAAATACAGCCCTAACTTCAGGCAAAATAACATCAAACAAAATCCTGCTCGTCCGAGCACTAACTAAACAGAAAATACTAACTGTACATGTGGCTTACTTCCAGCCAAGGCTCTCAGTGTCAGGACAGACCCAGGCACTTCCTCTTCTCCAAGAATCTGCCCTGTAATGCAGGCTCTGCAATGTTTTATGGCCCAGTAATGAGCCCAGGACCCACAGCTGGGGCTGAGGCCTATTCCAGACCCGCCCTGGACCACATACAAGTTAGGAATCTGGGGCTGATATAGCTGATTACCTTTAATGCTGCCGTGTGACATCCGTGTGAATATAACTTCACTCAACAGGGGGCCCAAATGAGTACAGTAGAAAGAAAACAGCTAACTAAATGGCGTCTATTGTACAAATACAGTTAATACCAGCGGTGACGAGAATAATTATTTTGCACATATTGACTCTTCGTCATTTTGCGGTACTTATTCCTTTAATGAGAAACATGCCTTTAACTGTCACTACAAAGAGAGACCGATTTCTTTTATTGTCAATTTTAATTAATCTGATTCATGTGAAGGAGTCTGATAACAATGGTGAATGGGAATATATTAGATTTCAAGGGTATTGGTTATAAGTCTGTGAATTCTGCTTCGCTCATGTTTCACATTCCAGGTCTTCACTATGTTTAGTTTTGTCCCATTACTTATATCACCTGTTTATTATGTGCCTGCACCTCCTCTATTTACACCCCAGAGTAGAATTGTGTTTCATAGGTGAAAACCCCCCCAAAAAAATTTCTGGTTCAGACCAAACCCAAAACTTTTGGGAAATTCAGGTCAATCCAAATTGGTGACATCATCTCTAGTTACTCTTATATAGATGTAGCAGAGCTGATGCCAGGTTCACACTATCATTCGGGTTGGCTTGGGGACCCAATAAACGAAAACCCAATCCGCTAAAAACGTGGTTACTCATGGAACCCATAGACTATAATGGGGTCTGCTGGGTTTCAAACCAAAAAATGCAGAGAGAGAAGACCCTATTGCAGGACTTTTTGGACTTTTCTCTCTGTATTTTTCTAGAGGAATGTGGAACAGAATCCCCGAATTCCCGAATCGCGGATAATGCATCAATTTGTTCTACACCACAAAGCAAACTCTGCTACATCTCTATAGTAAATGTCTTTTACTCCAATATAACTAGTTTGGAAGAACAGTGGCGTAACTAGGAATGGCGGGGCCCCGTGGCGAACGTTTGACATGGGCCCCCCCTGCAACCGACACAGACGCCGAAGAACTCAACCAACCCCCTCCTCCGCACTCTATCATGTCCCTTAGTAAGCCCTGCATACGGTATTATGTCCATTAGTAGCCCCTGCACACAGTATTATGTCCATTAGTGGCCCCTGCACACAGTATTATGTCCATTAGTGGCCCCTGCACACAGTATTATGCCCCATAGTGGCCCCTGCACACAGTATTATGCCCCATAGTGGCCCCTGCACACAGTATTATGCCCCATAGTGGCATGCTCCCGGTAGGGTCGTGGAGAGGTAAGTAACAGTGTTTTTTACGTTCCCTTACCTCTCCCGGTCCACCGATCATTATACTTGGAGGTCTGCAAAGACCCCCGAGTATAATGATAGCAGCGGTAGCGGCTGTCACTGGGCTCCTAATGTCCCGGGCCCTGTGGCAGCTGCCTCCGCTGCTATGGCGGTAGTTACGTCCCTGTGGAAGAACATGGTATCTAGCAATGGAAGAATTTGACGTCTTTGTCAAAAGACTGAGTTATCTTACTCCGCAGCTTGTATGAGTGAATCTTCTCGAGACCTGGATGATATTTCCACAGAAACTTGTCTGACTATGAGACATGTCTATAAATGTCACAGACACATTATAGCCTTCAGATCTGTCCTATTTAGGCTTGACTGAGTTAGTAAGTGCTTCAGATGATTTCATACATCTACAAGGGCATTGAACCTTTGTTACAGAAGATCCAAAGATTTATACTGTGGTCAAGATGGTAAAGGACAGGTAGGAAATCCAGATGATACTCATATAATCCAAACTATTTATAAATGTAGCCTATACCAATAGTACAAACAAATATAAGTAACTTGTAATATATCTTAACAGAGAAAATGCCCCTTTATATTCTGATCTGGATTTTTTCCCTATTTTCTAAGCTTATTTTCACTCTGAAATCTCTGCTGATATCTATCATTCTAGAGCTAGATAGATAGAAGGTCACTAAAGTGTCAGATAACAGCTCACAATAGAAGTTTATAGAGAGGGGAGAAGGGAGGAGTGAGCAGAAGGAAATATAGACCCGTTGAGTGTACCACACCTGGGTAAATCGCACGTATTCTATACAGATTCTCTCTTATGTACAGACTCCCTCATGTGAAGAGTATAGCAATATTCATATCCTATATAAATGTGAATACAGTGTAGGGCATGACCTGGAGCCAAAGAGAAATAATAGGCCAAACCCTTTACACATATGGAATCGGTAGGATAATTGAAAATCACACCTCCAATTGCAACTTAGCTGTCCCAACTATCGCAACGTGTTTCCGCTACACTTGTAGAGTACAAGTTTCTCAGGAGTATAAACAATAATTATAGCAGCCCTCCATAGATATGCAGTTGAAACTGTTCCAGCTCGATGGTGGTGGGCACCGGTACTAAAAATGATGGCTTTAATATGTATGAAGGCTTATGCAGTCAGACTGTCCAGCAAGAACCTGCACATATTTCAACTCTATGAAAACTCAGTCCATCACATGGCCATGGACTGTATGTCACATGACCATACACTATATATCACATGATCATGGACTGTATATCGCATGACCATGGACTGTATATCACATGACCATGGACTATATATCACATGACCATGGACTGCATATCACATGATAATGGACTGTATATCACATGAACAAACACTATATATCACATGACCATGGACTGTATATCACATGACAATGCACTATATATCACATGACCATGGACTGTACATCACATGACCATGCACTATATATCACATGACCATGGACTGTACATCACATGACTGTATATCACATGACCATGGACTGTATATCACATGACCATGGACTGTATATCACATGACTGTATATCACATGACCATGGACTGTATATCACATGATCATGTTCTGTATATCACATGACCATACACTATATATCACATGATCATGGACTGTATATCGCATGACCATGGACTGTATATCACATGACCATGGACTATATATCACATGACCATGGACTGCATATCACATGATAATGGACTGTATATCACATGAACAAACACTATATATCACATGACCATGGACTGTATATCACATGACAATGCACTATATATCACATGACCATGGACTGTACATCACATGACCATGCACTATATATCACATGACCATGGACTGTATATCACATGACTGTATATCACATGACCATGGACTGTATATCACATGACCATGGACTGTATATCACATGACTGTATATCACATGACCATGGACTGTATATCACATGATCATGTTCTGTATATCACATGACCATGGACTGTATATCACATGACCATGGACTATATATCACATGACCATGGACTGCATATCACATGATAATGGACTGTATATCACATGAACAAACACTATATATCACATGACCATGGACTGTATATCACATGACAATGCACTATATATCACATGACCATGGACTGTACATCACATGACCATGCACTATATATCACATGACCATGGACTGTACATCACATGACCATGCACTATATATCACATGACCATGGACTGTATATCACATGACTGTATATCACATGACCATGGACTGTATATCACATGACCATGGACTGTATATCACATGACTGTATATCACATGACCATGGACTGTATATCACATGACCATGGACTGTATATCACATGACTGTATATCACATGACCATGGACTGTATATCACATGATCATGTTCTGTATATCACATGACCATGGACTGTATATCACATGACCATGGACTGTATATCACATGACTATGGACTTTATATCACATGACTATGGACTGTAGATCACATGACTGTGGACTGTATATCACATGATCATGTTCTGTATATCACATGACTATGGATTGTATCGCACATGACTATGGACTGATTTTTATCCACTGGAAGTAAACCTTGAACAAATAAAATTGTTCTTAAACCTGGACAATCTCTTTAAAATAGGGTTTGTGGATAATAAAGTGTGCATTGCAAAATATTGTGTGAAATCCCTAGCAAAGACTTATACAAAGAGAAAATAGAATTGGGCTACTTGGAGATGAGTTGATGGGTATATTTCAGCAGCATCATGGTGTTTTGAGATCATGCTGTGACTTCCTGCTGGGAGAGGGGGAGAGAGAGATGTCTCATTTACTCTGTACTATGCGCTCCTCGTAGGAGAACCTCAGAGATCAAATTCCGCTATCTACTGATAAAACAAGAAAATGATGGTTCTGTATATCATATGTCAATTTGGAAAGTGAATATCTGTTTACAAAGAAGTCGTGGTGGCTTTTAAGTAAATAATCTTAACCACTTCAGTACTAGAGAGGTTACCCATTTTCATTACAGATCATATTTTGACCATATTTTTTCATATTTAGGTTGTCACATACAAAAAGTCATAACCTTTTCATTTTTCTAAGTGGGCTTGTTTTTCATAGGATGACCTATATTTTTCAATAGCACCATTTTGGGGTACACATACCTCATAGAGTATCTTTTATTAACTTAATGGGGGAATGGAATGCCACCTTGGGTTTTGGTCTTTGAGTTTAACCTGCACCCTCCACTGCTGTAACATTCTTTTTTCTTCCAACTAGCTGTATATAGACTTGTTTTCTTTGGGATGAATCATTTGTAAAAAAAAAAAAAAAACATTTCGGTGTACATATATAAATTCACTTACTGTAGATTTCCCAACTAGATCTGCTGAAAGTTTGTTCCAAGGCTTCATTACTCTTTCAGTGACATTACTTCTGATGTTCCTCAAACTATTTTTATATTAGGACACTTACCTTGTCTCCTGTAAACTTGGATCCCTAGATGCTTAGATCAAGAACCAGGAGCCACTGACCCTAACCCCTCCTAGAAGATAACCACATGTCTTATTATTCCTATACTGTGACATCACTGTGTGTATTATCCCTGTACTGTGACATCACTGTGTGTATTATCCCTGTACTGTGACATCACTGTGTGTATTATCCCTGTACTGTGACATCACTGTGTGTATTATCCCTGTACTGTGACATCACTGTGTGTATTATCTCTGTACTGTGACATCACTCTGTGTATTATCCCTGTACTGTGACATCACTGTGTGTATTATCTCTGTACTGTGACATCACTGTGTGTATTATCTCTGTACTGTGACATCACTGTGTGTATTATCCTGTACTGTGACATCACTGTGTGTATTATCTCTGTACTGTGACATCACTGTGTGTATTATCTCTGTACTGTGACATCACTGTGTGTATTATCCCTGTACTGTGACATCACTGTGTGCATTATCCTGTACTGTGACATCACTGTGTGTATTATCTCTGTACTGTGACATCACTGTGTGTATTATCTCTGTACTGTGACATCACTGTGTGTATTATCCTGTACTGTGACATCACTGTGTATATTATCTCTGTACTGTGACATCACTGTGTGTATTATCCCTGTACTGTGACATCACTGTGTGTATTATCTCTGTACTGTGACATCACTGTGTGTATTATCCTGTACTGTGACATCACTGTGTGTATTATCTCTGTACTGTGACATCACTGTGTGTATTATCGCTGTACTGTGACATCACTGTGTGTATTATCCTGTACTGTGACATCACTGTGTGTATTATCTCTGTACTGTGACATCACTGTGTGTATTATCTCTGTACTGTGACATCACTGTGTGTATTATCTCTGTACTGTGACATCACTGTGTGTATTATCTCTGTACTGTGTGACATCACTGTGTGTATTATCCCTGTACTGTGACATCACTGTGTGTATTATCCCTGTACTGTGACATCACTGTGTGTATTATCCTGTACTGTGACATCGCTGTGTGTATTATCCTGTACTGTGACATCACTGTGTGTATTATCCCTGTACTGTGACATCACTGTGTGTATTATCTCTGTACTGTGACATCACTGTGTGTATTATCCTGTACTGTGACATCACTGTGTGTATTATCCCTGTACTGTGACATCACTGTGTGTATTATCCCTGTACTGTGACATCACTGTGTGTATTATCCTGTACTGTGACATCACTGTGTGTATTATCTCTGTACTGTGACATCACTGTGTGTATTATCCTTACTGTGACATCACTGTGTGTATTATCCCTGTACTGTGAAATCACTGTGTGTATTATCTCTGTACTGTGACATCACTGTGTGTATTATCTCTGTACTGTGTGACATCACTGTGTGTATTATCTCTGTACTGTGACATCACTGTGTGTATTATCCTGTACTGTGACATCACTGTGTGTATTATCTCTGTACTGTGTATCACTGTGTGTATTATCTCTGTACTGTGACATCACTGTGTGTATTATCCTGTACTGTGACATCACTGTGTGTATTATCCTGTACTGTGACATCACTGTGTGTATTATCCTGTACTGTGACATCACTGTGTGTATTATCCTGTACTGTGGCATCACTGTGTGTATTATCTCTGTACTGTGACATCACTGTGTGTATTATCCCTGTACTGTGACATCACTGTGTGTATTATCTCTGTACTGTGACATCACTGTGTGTATTATCCTGTACTGTGACATCACTGTGTGTATTATCCCTGTACTGTGACATCACTGTGACATCACTGTGACATCACATGGTGCAAAATTCTTAAGCACAAAAATGCACATGAAGGGTGGGAAATCTTCCGTAGGGAAATCATTAAAGCACAGGAACTAACAATACCTAGAAGGAAGAAAAATGGGAAGCACCTAAAAATATCAGGATGGATGACCAAAAAATTACATAACCTGCTAAAAAGGAAAAAGGAAGCATACAAAAAGTGGAAGATGGGAACTATACCTAAGGAAGAGTACACAGCAGTCTGCAGACTCTGCAAGACAAGCATCAAAGGAGCTAAGGCTGAACACGAATTGAAGCTTGCAAAAGAGGCAAAGAGTAAGGTAAAAGGATTTTGGGGATATGTTAAAAGCAAAAGAAAAGTGAAGGAGACCATTGGAGTCCTGAAGAATGACAAAGGAGAAACAGTTAACATGGTGGAACAGCAGGTGGAGCTACTAAATTCATATTTTGTATCCGTCTTCTCCCAAGAAACTAATGGAAATATCGACATTAATGGAGATGAGGGGAAGGAGGACTCCAAACTGACTATAAGCAAAGGTCTGGTAAGAGAGCACTTAGCCAAGTTACAGGAAACCAAGTCCCCAGGACCAGATGATTTACACCCTAGAGTCCTGAAAGAGATAGCAGAGGAAATAACAGAACCCCTTGCTATAATCTTCAGTAAGTCATGGGAAACAGGAGTGGTCCCTTTAGATTGGAAAAGGGCAAATGTTGTCCCCATCTACAAAAAGGGGAAAAGGGACGATCCAGGAAATTACAGGCCGGTAAGTCTGACCTCGATAGCAGGAAAAATCTTTGAGCAAATTGTCAAGGAACATTTACTTCGGTACCTGGAAGGGAAGGCATTAATTAACCAGAGCCAGCACGGCTTTATGACCAATAAATAAATCTTGTCAGACTAACCTGATTTCCTTCTACAACAAAATCACTGAATGGTTGGACCAAGGGAATGCCGTGGACATAGTATATCTTGACTTCAGTAAGGCATTTGATAAAGTATCACATAACCTTCTTATTGAAAAAATGATTAAGTATGGCTTTGACAAAAAATCAGTTAGGTGGATTCACAACTGGCTTAATGATCGGGCACAACAAGTAATACTAAATGGCTACACATCGAACTGGAAGAAAGTCAAAAGCGGGGTGCCGCAGGGCTCTGTTCTGGGCCCAGTACTTTTTAATATCTTTATAAATGATCTGGACGATGGAATTATTGGGGAACTCATAAAATTTGCAGATGATACGAAGATAGGAGGAATAGCCAACACTAGAGAGGAGAGAGAGTGTATTCAAAAGGACTTAGACACACTGGAACAATGGGCTGAGGCCAACAAAATGGTATTTAACAGGGACAAATGCAAAGTTCTACATCTGGGTAACAGAAATGTAAAAAACATATATAGTATGGGAGGAATAGAACTAAGTGATAGCATAGGGGAAAAGGACTTGGGCATAATAGTAGATCACAAATTCAACATGAGCCAACAGTGCGGTGCTGCTGCAAAAAAGGCTAATAAAATTCTGGGATGTATTAAGACAAGCATTGAATCTAGATCAAGAGAGGTCATTATTCCGCTGTACTCTTCCCTGGTCAGACCACACCTGGAATACTGTGTACAGTTCTGGGCGCCTCAATTCAAGAAAGACATCGATATATTGGAGCAAGTCCAGAGAAGAGCAACCAAAATGGTGGAAGGTCTGCAAACCATGTCCTATGAGGAGCGGCTAAAAGAACTGGGATTGTTTAGTTTGCAGAAGAGAAGGCTGAGGGGAGATTTAATAGCAGTCTACAAATATCTGAAAGGTAGTCACAGTGCAGAGGGATCTCCCCTATTCTCATTAGCACAAGGAAGTACAAGAAGCAATGGGATGAAACTAAAGGGAAAGAGATACAGATTAGACATTAGGAAAAACTTTCTGACAGTGAGGGGAGTGAGAGAGTGGAATAGGCTGCCACGGGAGGTGGTGGGCGCTCCATCAATGGAAATCTTCAAGCGGAATCTGGATAAACATATAGCTGGGATGATTTAGGAAAACCTGCTATACCCATAGCACCACATAAACACTCGTGCCGCCCACAAAAAAGATGTCCGACTAACTCTCAAGTGCGCATGCGCATTCTAACAAATTCATGATGTGGATAAATAGACTAATCATGAGTAAGAAAAATTCATCTTTTTTGTGGGCGGCACGAGTGTTTATGTGGTGCTATGGGCCATCTTTCTTCTTATGATTGATGTTTCAGCCATATTACTCTTTGTGCCGCGTACATACCAGATGAATTTTTCTCACTCATGATTAGTCTATTTATCCACATCATGAATTTGTTAGAATGCGCATGCGCACTTGAGAGTTAGTCGGACATCTTTTTTGTGGGCAGCACGAATGTTTATATGGTGCTATGGGCCATCTTTCTTCTCATGATCGTTGTTCCGTAAGTTCACTCTGGTTTTATTCTTATATTATTTGTTTTTTATTATATGCATGTTTATGTATGTTATATATGTTTATTATATGGATTCATTTTGTTTTCTGTTTTTTGTTTTGTATGTTTGTTATGTTTTTCATTGTGACCTTTTTTGATTGTTACGTAGAGTTTCTGACCTTAGTACCTAACAGGTGTATGTTTAATCAATAGTACTATTTAAGGTTGTCAGTTTCTCTGTGGCGTCAGACTATGAGGAAGGGGCAACTATAACGCCCCGAAACGCGTCAGTCAGACGTTTTTTGTTCAACTCTGCCATCATGAACATTGGTTAACATTTTATCGGGCATATTATGTCCAAAGAAATTTTTCACAATAAAAGCTAAGTTTTATTTTAAGGAATTTGATGCTGGATTTTTCAATTTTGGACGAATGTGTTTTGTACCTCGGGCTGAGAGGCTGGACTTTCCGTGCATCTTCCACACTTTAAGGCTTTCCACAGAAGTTATATGCTTCAACATCTATGGACGTTTATATCAGAAGACATGTGAGTGAGCTGACACACCTTTTGTTTGTCATGTACGTCTATGTACAGATCTGTAATATTTTGCCCGTGGACATTGCACTTTTATGTGCTTCTATTTTTATGCAGAAGATGTTTTCATGGCATCACATAGGGAACGATGAGAAATACATTGTGACACGTTCCGGCTCATGCTGTATAATACAGGTATTCTCTCCTAGATACATTGCTTAAAGGGATTATCTGGAGTAATAAAGTTTAGCAGTACATTCCCAGCACTGGATAAGCTTTATTACTAATATATGAGCTGGTTCCCTAGAGCCCTGAATTTTACCGTTGCAGAGCACAGTGGTCCCGGATATGTGTAAGTGCTATCCCCCTGCTCCAAGTCTCACCGACTATCACCATAGACCGTCATGCATCCAAGAGTTGTAGTATCAACAGAGAAACCGGACTGCAGGCCTCCCCAAATTACCTCTGCAAAGGTAATATTTGGGACTTAAGGGGGCCAGTATACAGTATATTAGTAAACCCCATAACCCCTTTATAGAGAGGAACACAGCAACTCTTGTAAGCATCATATGGCGGTATAAGAAGTATCAATATGTCTATGATAAGGACCCTTAGGATCTTCATGTGACACCAGACAAGGTCTGTGCAGGCAGCTTTTCTGCGTTCATGGTCCTCATAGTCCTAGGCACTATTCCTTTTCCGGCTTCTACTAGGATCAGATACTTTACTTTCTGTAGAATTTGCCCCTGCCTATTAAAAAATGTCATATAACAACCATTAGCCTCATAAACAATGTGGATACTTAATGCAATACATTTTTTTTTTTTTTACAAGTTTTTAAAAAACATTTCTAATATGCAGTGCATCATTTCTCCAGTAGGGGGCAGGAAAGTAGCCACCAAAGCAGATTAAACAATAGATGACTTGTAACGTTCACCCTGTGTTCAGTTCTGGTATTGGTGCTGTGACTAAGAGCAATGTCACTGCCATGCTAAAAAAAATAGCAAAATGATGTGACAACGAATGTGAACTACTGCCAAGGACAACTTAAGGGATGAAGACGTTCTCTGACATTGTCCAAGAATTTTTTTTTTTTTAGAACACCACATAAAACTGCATGTAACACTGATACACGGGAGTGAAGGCACAGCTATCCTATAATCTAGCCGCAAATGTCAGATTATGGTTCTCACTCTACAGTCATCATGGATTTGAGAAATAGTCATAGACCACATATTCATAGTCCCTACAGTCTCCGTATAGTCATAGTCCACATACTCATAGTCCCTATAGTCTCTGCATAGTCATAGTCTACATACTCACAGTCCCTACAGTCTCCGTATAGTCATAGTCCACATACTCATAGTCCCTATAGTCTCTGCATAGTCATAGTCTACATACTCATAGTCCCTACAGTCTTCGTATAGTCATAGTCCACATACTCATTGTCCCTATAGTCTCCATATAGTCATAGTCCACATACTCATAGTCCCTATAGTCTCTGCATAGTCATAGTCTACATACTCATAGTCCCTATAGTCTATGCATAGTCATAGTCTACATACTCATAGTCCCTACAGTCTTCGTATAGTCATAGTCCACATACTCATTGTCCCTATAGTCTCTGTATAGTCATAGTCTACATACTCATAGTCCCTATAGTCTCCACATAGTCATAGTCCACATACTCAAAGTCCTTATAGTCTATGCATAGCCATAGTCCACATATTCATAGTTCCTATAGTCTCCACATAGTCCACATACTCATAGTCCCTATAGTCTCTGCATAGTCATAGTCCACATACTCATAGTCCCTCTAATCTCTGCAAACTGCATAGTCATAGTCCACATACTCATTGTCCCTATAGTCTCCACATACTCATAGTCCCTATAGTCTCTGCATAGTCATAGTCTACATACTCATAGTCCCTACAGTCTCCGTATAGTCATAGTCCACATACTCATAGTCCCTATAGTCTCTGCATAGTCATAGTCTACATACTCATAGTCCCTACAGTCTTCGTATAGTCATAGTCCACATACTCATTGTCCCTATAGTCTCCATATAGTCATAGTCCACATACTCATAGTCCCTATAGTCTCTGCATAGTCATAGTCTACATACTCATAGTCCCTATAGTCTATGCATAGTCATAGTCTACATACTCATAGTCCCTACAGTCTTCGTATAGTCATAGTCCACATACTCATTGTCCCTATAGTCTTTGTATAGTCATAGTCCACATACTCAAAGTCCTTATAGTCTATGCATAGCCATAGTCCACATATTCATAGTTCCTATAGTCTCCACATAGTCCACATACTCATAGTCCCTATAGTCTCTGCATAGTCATAGTCCACATACTCATAGTCCCTATAGTCTCTGCATAGTCATAGTCCACATACTCATAGTCCCTCTAATCTCTGCAATCTGCATAGTCATAGTCCACATACTCATTGTCCCTATAGTCTCCACATACTCATAGTCCCTATAGTCTTTGCCTAGTCTGCATACTCACAGCCAATATAGTATCTGCATAGTACGTATAGTCATAGTCTGCATACAGTATATAAAGGGGGACAACTGGATGGGCACATTATAATATCATGTCTGAGGGTCCACGGTGGTGGGGACAGGTTAAAGTGTGATGCATGTCTTTGACTCTTTGATGGGCCACTGAGGGGCATTATATTGTATGTGGCCACTAGGGAGGCATTATACTGTGTGAGGGCCATTGATGGGGCATTGTAATTTGTGCAGGTCAGGTATTTCTAAGTGGTGGTGATGGGGGGGCACTTATGAGCCCTATAGTCATAGTTCACACAGTCTCTGCATAGTCATAGTCCATATAGTCATAGTTCGCATAATCTCTGCATAGTCATAGCTCACATAGTCTAACTAAGGCTGAGGCCACACATTACAGTAAAGCCGCACGTTTTCTTGCAGATTTTCCTGCGTTTTTTCTAATATTTCCTCTTCCTTATTACTAAGTCATTTCTGGCTATGACACAAAAAATGTAGCACCATTGTCAATGTTTGGCCTCATCCTAAAGTAGCAGCAGATACATTGTATCATTTTATTTACTATATTAATTGTTATTTCTGCTTCTAATTTAACTTTTTTCTAACATTTAGGAATTTTGGGGAATATTTTATCAATTATCTTTCGCCTCCTTTGAATTCGCCACACTTGACGACATTTAAAGCCTATTCTTCTCCCCAACACGACTTTCCTGCTTTTAGCTAAAATATTACCTAATTATGGCCGAGAGCGGAAAATCTCTGATTTGTTAGACTCGTCTCAAATTGTTTCACAGTCTGTTTTGAGGATTAAAATAATTGAGGATACAGTCAGAGCGGCTTCCTAGCATTTATCTGGGAACTGCAGACTCAGCATTTCTGGGACTCCCCGCCAGTTCTGTGAAGTTTTTGGAGCCACCAGATTCTGCAGCACAACACATTGCATTTTTTCCATGGACTTTCTGTTACAATTATACCTATGTGGAAACCGCCGGCGTTTCCGTAATTATAGTTGACATGCTGCGATTTCCAAAAAAGCACCAGTTTTGGAAATCATGGCGTGATTTACCGCAAAGTGGGCATGGGATTCGGTTTGCCTGTACTGTAAAACGTGGGCAAATTGTGGCATTTCCATCCCGTGGGGCCCCAGCCTAACTTTGCAACAAAAAAGCTGCATTTCTGCAAAAGGGGGCCTCAGCCCTAGTGGCAAAAAGTTGGAGATGGTGAGTACTATGGATGGATGAACCTGTGGGGTCTTAGTCTGAGCCAGGACCTGAACTCCCAGCTTCACAGTCATCTATGAAGAGAGATAATGCTAAGAGTCCAGGCGCCGGCTCAGGGTTCAGTCCGTATCTCCTGGACCAAGCCTGTTTCTGCCAAGCTGGCCTAAAGGAAGGTCCTTCATGTTGGATCCACTTCAGGCTTTGGTTCAAAATACTTAAATTCAATATTTATTGAAAAATTCATGTGTAGCTTCAGATTTACCCTCCCATTCACATAACCAAGTTTCGAACCTCAATCCATATCTTCGTTGGACTCACCGACCTGGACTTCATGCCCGAATAGAGACACCTAGCGTAATAGTTATCTATGCTGGAAGGAGTCCCTTCCTCCCCCCAAAAAAATACTGTCTCGTATCGATTACAATACGGGACACTATGTCGCTGTGAGGTTGGGTCTCCTTGTAGAATGGACAACTATGATTCTCCAGGCATGAATTACAGGACGTAAATCCGGCAAACACACGGACTGAGTCTCGGGGTGAATCTAGTCTTAGTCTTTCCTTCATACTTTTTCTTCTTTTTGGATAAACTTGGCTTAGTAAACTGTATCAAAAACCAATACAAAAACTTTGGGTGTCATTCCAGCCTTTTTTTTGATGTTTTTGATATCAGATTTGTTTTTGTGATTGGCATTTGACTGATGACTAGGGTTGAGCCGATCTTGAAATTTCAGGATCGTTTTTAAAATCCGATTTCCGATCATTTAACATTTGAACCCAATCCCGATGCCAATTCTGATCCCAATGCAAGTCAATGGGATTTTTTTTTTAATAATCGAAGATCGGATTTTAAAAACGATCCTATTCACTACACAGCATGGAGTCCAAAAATTGTTTACATTTTTGGATTCCACACTGTGTAGTGATTTAAAAAAATCCCCCGGCTACTTAGCCCCCCTGGTGTCCGCTTACCTTCACAGATCCGCTGCCACTCCCCGTTCTTCTCAGTCCGGTCCTCTCTCATTGACATGCCTTCAGAGCGCCGTGCGCGCCCCCACCTCCCTAGGCGAGTGTTAGAGATGGTGGGAGTAGGCGGGGCTTGCTGTGGCTTAGGAGAATGTGGGCAGGGCAACGTGAGTGCATCACTCACATCTCACTCCCAGTACCCGCCCACACTCTCCTAAGCCACAAGCCCCACCTTCTCCCAGCATTTCTAACACTAGTCTAGGGAGGCGGGGGCGCGTAGGGTGCTCTGAAGGCATGTCAATGAGAGAGAAGAGGAGCAAGAGGAAAGGGGAGCGGCAGTGGCAGCAGATCTGTGCAGGTAAGTTGAGCGAAGTCCACGAGTAGATAGTATCTATCTACTCTCCTGTTTCCTACCTTCTGTGCCATATGCTACATCTCAGGTGTAGCAGAGCTAAGTATACAGTAAAACTGGGACAAAGCAAAAGAGTGGCAGGCTACAGTAAATCCATAGGAATGAATGGATGCAGCCAGGGGTTAAGTGGCCGGACGCCGGCAAAGTCTGCGCGCCGGCCGCTTCCATTCTTTCCTGTGGGTACGTGCTACGGGAATTTCAAATAGTACTCGCTCATCTGATACTATAGCTTTTCCCACAATAATTGGCCAGTAGCCAAGCATTGTGGGAAATAACCTCCGACCTCGATCCCGCCAGAAAAGATCGGGATCAGAATTCCGATTGCGATCATGAAATTTACTCGATCGCCAATTGGAATCTAAACATTTCCGATCCCGATCGCTCAACCCTACTGATGAACAGTTGCAAACCTTGATGAGGCCCCCTGCACACGGCTGTAGCTGTTTTCAGTATGTCGTCCACAATTCCGGATCCGTTATGGTGGATAGTATATGGATTATCTATTTCTATGGCCCCATGCACATGTCCGTAGTATTCCGTAAGACATGGAGCAAGCCCTGTTCCCGTCCATATCTGCAGCACAGACTCGTCTCTAAAACTGTATGGAATCATACAAGTCATTCAGCGGATCCGGAATTGTGGATGACATTCTGATGCAATGCGTAAAGGATCTTTTTGCAGAATAAGGAACCATTTTTGAGAAAGTAAAGAGAACTATGGTTATAGGCATGTAGCCTAACCGGAATAAAACGAACGAGACTGTCAATGCCAATGCTTATCAAAGTCAACATAAAATTTGACAGCTTTACGGGAAGGGGATTTATGGCGGGACAGCGAACCTACTCTTAGTTCCTTCAAATTAACTTCTGATTATTTTTGTAATGTAAATTGTTTCCTAAATCATTGATTTCGGAGCATTAAGTAGCAAACGCCCTTGAGCCACCGCTCCGACGACCTCCGGTATTACAAGTGATTAATTCCATTCCAAAAATTTTCATGACAATCGCTCGTGATTGCTCCTGTTTAACAATTCCCGAAATGTTTTTTTTTTTATTTTTTTTTTTAACATCCCGCAATTTAACCCCCCCCCTCCTTGTATCAGATTATCACACCAGTCCTGGAGGTAAGAGGGGAAGACTTTGCCGGTCTATAACTATGCAGTTCTTCCTTGCAAATCTGAGACATGATACCTGCTCTGCTCGAGCATCTCCAGGAGGAGGGAGGAGGGGGGGTCATGTATCAAATGCACAGAAAAATGCTGATTTTGTATTCCTTTAAGGAACACCCTACACACACTTCTGCTGCGTGACCTCAGGTCACAAGTAATGCCTGCAAGCTAATTGATTAAGAAAGGCTTGTCTAGCTGGGGCCTCTCGGAGAGTCCTCCCTTTACATTCCAAAGTTTTGTGCAGGAGGTTAGCCTAGCCTTGCAAGAAGGAGGAAGTTTTCTAGGAGTATGCACGGCTCTTCCAGCTCTCTTCCTTCTGCACTTTCTGCAAACTTCCTAATCCAAAATATTTTGCAGCCTCTGTCTTCTGTGCGGGAACAAGAAATACAGACTATCCTCTAATTTTTTTTCTTTCCTATTTTTTTTTTCCTTGGCCTGCTTTGAAAAAATGATCACGTTATAGAGTGCGGAGCTCCAGTCAATGTGCACATCTGCCTAATTTTGAAAGTGGGACTGAGATTGAATGACAGGAAAATTAGCCGGCCCTGAGAGAGAGGGAGCGGGGCCTATGTGGAGCCACCAAGCTGCACAATACAAGCCGACTGCAGACAAAACATGAAATGGACCAGGGAGCAAAATGCATCCAGAAGACTCCTGCTATCCCATGGTGAGTGCAACCTCAATGCCAGGGCTTGTGGTCTTGGGCTTCTATTTTTGTGCACAGAGAAGTAGCAGGGATGAGTTTGTCATGGTATGGAGCAGGTACCATGACAAACTCAGCTGTTCTGCACTGACAAGCCGGCCCCTGCTACATCTGTATGTTATATTGTACGGTTTCGTAAAATCCAAGTCATCCCTGGCAATACTGGGGAAAAATAAATTCAAGTTTAATGAAATCTGATGTTGCAGACACTTTATCACTGCCTTCTCTGCTGCCTTATCTCAGAAATTTAGGCTGCGGTCAATATGAAAAGGGCTTTGTGTGAGAATTCTTGGCAGTGCGAGAGGTCAGGGCCTGTGTGATCCATCTGCTTGCCAGAAAGATCCCAGAAGCTGCATTTCTTTATAGAAGCCGAAATCACCTTATAAAACAAGCATGTCGCTTTCTAATATGTGCACCATGGAAACAATGAGGACTCTATTTACTCCCCAACCACTTCTTCTGGCCTTGGGTTTTTTTGACGCTCAAAGAGTTTTTCGTCTTGTGTCTTTGCACTTATCGTTTCCTTTGTTCTAACTTGAGATACATATTTAATGGTCGGTTTGTGGTTTTCGTTACTTTCACCCAGTAGACGTTATCAAAAGGAAGCATATTGCTCTGGTTTGCTGTTGCAAGAGTAGGGATAGAGTCTGGGGAGGGCGGGGGGGGGGGGGGGATAGCTGAAAGCCATAGACAGGGCTAAAACCACTTTGAGTGAAGCCGGAGAAATGTTTCCAAAAATGTGAATTATTTGCACTGAAAAAAAATTAGAAAAATTTTAATTAACATTATATCTCTAAAAATAATCTAAATAAAATCAGGAAAAAAAATAGAACATTCTATCCCATTTTATTTTATTTTATTATTACATATTTTAGTCCGGGGCAGGTGAAAATTGCCATAGATATTAGGAAAACATAATCGTAGATAATAACATTTAATGTCGCACCCTTTTTTGAATTCCTATATGGCAGATTTATTTATTTTTTTCTAGATATTTCCTGAAATTTTATTTACAACATTTTTTTTTAAATTAAAATAATCATATTATATAGTATATAGTATATTATAGTATCGTATATATTATATAGCATAATATATTTAAGACTAATGGACCATCAACCAGTCATCTGGTTCCGATACATTTCCTACGGTAATATTTTTATATTGTTTTTTTTTTGTTTTTTTTTTATCTAGTTTGATTTTTATATAAAATTTTTCTAAAATCTCAACCAAATTTTAATTTTTTTTTTGGCCTTCAATCCAATTTTGCCACACATTCCTATATTATATATGACGCACATTTTTTTTTTTTCTTTCTTATAAGAACATCTATGTTACAATGTTTCTTATGTTTTATATTAAAGAAGAAAAATAGATATTTAATGTCGCAAGGCTAAGCGTTCGCTATACTATGTGTTACTTGCTGTGGAATATCTGTACAAAGGTCTGTCAATTTTTTTTTTTCAGAATTTTTTGAAAAAAAAATTGAACTGGCTGAAGCCGGTATTGTGAGTCTTGTTGGAGGTTGTAGAGAGTTATGTTGGTTTAGATTAATACAGTCCAGAAGCCTAAAGAAAATCTTTGCTCGCTACACTTTTATTGTGTAAGTATAGCGCTCCTTAGTGTGACATAAGAGGCTTTACAGATGATTAAAGCAGGCTTGCGGTTAGCTCAACAGTTTCACTTTCGGCAAAATACTTCAGTGCTTAAGACGATGGGCTGTGGGATCAAGTGCAAGATGTCTGAGTCCTTACATTATAAACCTCTTTTTTTTTTTTTTTTGGTGTGCCGCTCATTATTATAACCATCAATTTAATCATTTGGGTATTTTATTTAGGGTAAGTGCGTCAGTAATCGCGAAAAAAAAATAGAACATATCAGTATTTTAATGTTTAAGAAAAAAAAAATGTAAAAAAAATTGATCTATCCATCCAAAAAATTAGGTAAAAAAAATGGCGTACTTTATTAGCCCCTATGTGTAACAAAATACGCCATTTTTTCACCTGCCTTTTTTGGAATTTTATGGGTCTGGATTTTGGATATAAAAAAATAAAAATTAAAAAAACAAATATAAATATATAAATATATATATATATATTTATATATATTTTTTTAAATTTTTATTTATTTTTTCTGAAATCTCAAAAAAAAAATTCGGGGGGCCTTAAATCCAATTTTTTTTTTTCTTTACAAGGACCACTGTAATCCTTTTATTTATTTAAAGATCGTATGGGGTTATAAAAGGACAGTCTGGTTTGGAGTCATTTTTTAAATTTTTTTTTTATAAGTGGCCAAATAATGATCTATATTTTATTGAAAAAGTCAGTAAATATGGCTGATAGCATCATTCATGCACTAAAAATATGGGATATGGGATACTACAATCAGACTCGAAATGGCTTCTTCCAGGGAACAATGGGCAACGCGGTATTAGACACTTTGTGGGTTCTATGGGAGATACATTGTTGCAGTCCAATATTCCATCTTCCATTCGTAATGTTAGCTATGAAGTGAAACACGTAATTCCTCAATGCGCCATGTGTAATATTAAAGAAGTCATTGTAATCTCGCACATCTGCTTAAGGTTAGGAGTAAAAAAAAATGTAAAAAAAATGTAAAAAATATATAATAAAACACAAAATGGTGCCATGTAGAGAGCTGTTCTTTCCCCCAGCTTGTGCATTGAGTAGGAATGACTTGAGTGCAGATGTTCCAGGCTTCCTTTACATACCTCTGTGCTTTCTAGGAAACCAGAAATGTCTGCGATACAGGCTGACTCATTCCAGCAGTTTGTCAAGCTGTCAGGCGCGCACCGTGTGGGTTTGCTTATTAAATGTTACAATACGGAGAACCTTAAGAATATTGCGATCTTGTTAAACTGCACGTGAGGAGCAGAGGGAATTTTTTTTTTAGGACGGAATATAAACTTCTGGCTTGGCTGAATCACGACTTATGTTGCAAAGAACTGAAAATGACTGCATGGAAGTGGATATCAAAATGGCCGCCTTTCTGCAAAAGATGAGAAATACGGAGTCAGGATTAGCATGGTAAACTATTGATCGGATGTCACTATGTCATTTCTCCTTGTCGCCGCTATTCCTGTGCAGGAGAGGAAGGATTTCATCTTAAAGAGCTAATACCTATATTATAGGCCGTTCCCATATATCGGGCTACTAGGGTGCACCCAACCCAGCCCCCTGCTCCATTTCCTATATTAGTTCACCATACCCCTCCCACCCCTGACCTTTTCTTGTATTACGTCTTCAATGCTATTCTCCTATAACTATAATTGTAGGGTTGCGACAAGAGGTTTTACGGCCAATTCGGATATTGTTGCTTTGTGAGTCATTCTGACGTCCACCATTAGGCTGCATTGAGCAAATCGCTCAAATCGCTCAAATCGTGAGATTCCCTGCTGGAGAATTTAGGGGGTTTTCTTCCGGAAACAGTATTATTGACCGTGTATTTTGTGTGGTGTGTACAGAGGTGCACTACAATACTAGACACAGCCTTACAGAGACGGAGGAGACTCTGAAGGGCTTGGTCTTGTAGTTAGTTGGGGTGCTCTGTTGAAGAAATTCGGATTGTTGTGGGTCTACAACATGCAACCCCAGTAACAAAGCTGTGAGTACAATGCCCCTTCATTTTATGACCTAGTGATCTTTCGATCCAGTGTCTCCATTTGGAAATCTCACTGTCCTGAGACTATAATGAACATGGACGTGGCCCCTTTGTACTACCAATTGATGGACCCCACCCCAACAATGATGCACTGACATGTTTCGTTGCTAAAATTGGAACAAGTCTTGGTAAAATAGAGGTTTATGCAGAATGTCTTTGTCCCATGTCAACATCATCCCGAGTGATGGCTCCCCAGACCAACACAAATAATTTTTGTCCACCATTTCTGTATTTGCACCTTTCACTATCTGCTCTTACACCCAACCAGTTACCAGTCATGTACAGATGCTGTATATATTTGGTAGACATTAGGATAGGACAGATTGGTGGTGGTCTGACTCCAGGTAATCTCAACAATTGGCTGCTTGAAGGGTCCGTCATGGATCGATGCTAGCACAACTCCATGCAATATGTACGGACAAGCTTGGGCTCTTTAAGACCCCTCCAATGGACTGTAATATTCGATAACCCTGTAGAGTAGAAGGTACACTAATGTGAAGTGAATGATGCAGCCATTTAATAGGCACGTCATTGACTTTATTGGGCTTCAGAATGGGTCCCCTCCTACACTGGTCATGTGATGGGCAATTCAGTTGGAAGTCATTTTTCTATGCAAGTCTAGGATGTTATGCTCTCATAGACTTAAATAGAGACCATGGTAGGTGTGTGGATCAGGTCAGTGTGCTGATCACATGACCTGCAGAGGATCCATTCTGAAGCCCAATAAACTAAACCATGCTCCTGGTGCCCGTCTGCATCATTCGCTTCACATTGGTATGTCCTCTACTACAGGATTAGAGAATATTACAGTTCACTGAAGCGTGACTTTAAGTAAATAGGACTAAGTACCTTTCCTGCCTGTTATCAGGGGCATAAATATTGGTGGTGTAAAAGTAGCCGTCACTTCGGAGACTTGGAGCCTTAGAGGCCCCTAAGAACATTCTACAACAAAAAGTCATAGTTTTATAGATAGCACCTGGAAAGTCGGGGCCCCATTACAGATTTTGCATTGGAGCCTAGTGGCTCGAGTTACATTTCTGCCTGTTACATAGTGTACAGAGCTGTGCTAGTTGTGGAGCACCAATACTTCTGCAAACAGCTGATCAGTAGGGGTATGAGGTGTCAAACCCCTGCCCATCTGAGGAAAATGATTCCTCATGAAAATACTTTATTTCAAGACTCATTACAGACCTTTAGTCCTAAAAAGGTCAAATACTGAAAAGCCAAAATAGCATATTACAAGCTAAGCCAAGATCATATGTTCCCAGTTTATCTGGGTACATTTACTGTCTGCCAGGAGCATGCAATAGAGCAGAAGGTCTTGTGATATAGTCTTGTTAGAAAAGTGTCACTAGTCATTCATTCATTTATATCCCTGTTCTTTCTGGCTTTCGGAGTCCAGTGGGTGGTCCAACACAATGGCTGAGGGAGATAGCAGTCACTGAGTAGGGCCACCCACTGGCCCTTAACCCAGAAAGAGCAGAGACTTAAAGGAATGAAGGCTGTTTTCTAGATTAGGATAGGATAGGATTGCATAGGATAGGATTGGATAGGATGGAATAGGATAAGATAGGATAGAATGGAAAGGAGTAGGATGGGATAGGATAGGATGGAAAGGAGTAGGATGGGATAGGATAGGATGGAAAGGAGTAGGATAGGATAGGATAGAAAGGAGTAGGATAGGATAGGATAGATAGATAGATAGAAAGGAGTAGGATAGGATAGGATGGAAAGGAGTAGGATAGGATGGAAAGGAGTAGGATAGGATAGGATGGAAAGGAGTAGGATAGGATAGGATGGAAAGGAATAGGATAGGATGGAAAGGAGTAGGATAGGATAGGATAGGATAGGATAGGATGGAAAGGAGTAGGATAGGATAGGATAGGATGGAAAGGAGTAGGATAGGATAGGATAGGATGGAAAGGAGTAGGATAGGATAGGATAGAAAGGAGTAGGATAGGATAGGATAGGATGGAAAGGAGTAGGATAGGTTGGAAAGGAGTAGGATAGGATAGGATGGAAAGGAGTAGGATAGGATGGAATAGGATAGGATGGAAAGGAGTAGGATAGGATAGGATAGGATGGAAAGGAGTAGGATAGGATAGGATAGGATGGAAAGGAGTAGGATAGGATAGGATGGAAAGGAATAGGATAGGATGGAAAGGAGTAGGATAGGATAGGATAGGATGGAAAGGAGTAGGATAGGATAGGATGGAAAGGAGTAGGATAGGATAGGATAGAAAGGAGTAGGATAGGATAGGATAGGATGGAAAGGAGTAGGATAGGATATGATAGGATGGAAAGGAGTAGGATAGGATGGAAAGGAGTAGGATAGGATAGGATGGAAAGGAGTAGGATAGGATAGGATGGAAAGGAATAGGATAGGATGGAAAGGAGTAGGATAGGATAGGATAGGATAGGATGGAAAGGAGTAGGATAGGATAGGATGGAAAGGAGTAGGATAGGATAGGATAGAAAGGAGTAGGATAGGATAGGATGGAAAGGAGTAGGATAGGTTGGAAAGGAGTAGGATAGGATAGGATAGGATGTAAAGGAGTAGGATAGGATAGGATGGAAAGGAGTAGGATAGGTTGGAAAGGAATAGGATAGGATAGGATAGGATGTAAAGGAGTAGGATAGGATGGAAAGGAATAGGATAGGATAGGATGGAAAGGGATAGGATAGGATAGGATGGAAAGGAGTAGGATAGGATAGGATAGGATAGGATGGAAAGGAGTAGGATAGGATAGGATGGAAAGGAGTAGGATAGGATAGGATGGAAAGGAGTAGGATAGGATAGGATGGAAAGGAATAGGATAGGATGGAAAGGAGTAGGATAGGATAGGATAGGATAGGATGGAAAGGAGTAGGATAGGATAGGATGGAAAGGAGTAGGATAGGATAGGATAGAAAGGAGTAGGATAGGATAGGATGGAAAGGAGTAGGATAGGTTGGAAAGGAGTAGGATAGGATAGGATAGGATGTAAAGGAGTAGGATAGGATAGGATGGAAAGGAGTAGGATAGGTTGGAAAGGAATAGGATAGGATAGGATAGGATGTAAAGGAGTAGGATAGGATGGAAAGGAATAGGATAGGATAGGATGGAAAGGGATAGGATAGGATAGGATGGAAAGGAGTAGGATAGGATAGGATAGGATAGGATGGAAAGGAGTAGGATAGGATAGGATGGAAAGGAGTAGGATAGGATAGGATGGAAAGGAGTAGGATAGGATAGGATAGAAAGGAGTAGGATAGGATAGGATGGAAAGGAGTAGGATAGGATAGTATGGAAAGGAGTAGGATAGGATAGGATAGGATAGAAAGGAGTAGGATAGGATAGGATGGAAAGGAGTAGGATAGGATAGGTTGGAAAGGAGTAGGATAGAATAGAATAGAATAGAATAGAATAGAATGTTTCTATTCTGGCAGGGAAATAAATGTGCCGTTCTAGCATCCCTATGCAATATAATACATGGCAGTGCAATGTGGTACAATACAGGGTTATATTATATGGGAGAAGCCCCCACCCAGCCCATACCATATATCAATCTTCTCAGCTCCTCCTGCTCTATAACATGCTGCATTTTCATGTGTCAGGACATATGCAAACATCTGATTTTATCCTCAGTGTCCTGAATGTTTTTTCACAAGTACAACACTCTCATTTTTAAAGGTCCATGTTGCATCCGCTTATTACATCCATTTTTTGGCATGTATAAATAGTCTTCAGCAAGAACAGGCAAGAAAGCATCACACAGCCCCAAAAAGAAGTCAATGGGTCAGATTTTAATGGCCGTCAAAATGGATTTGCATTGAAGTGTTGGTTGTTGAAAAAGGATCAGTGGTTGGTTAAAAAAATACCAATAAAATTCTGCTGTTTCAGTTAAAAACAGATGACAGATGTGAAGAATAGTCAGACCGTCGTGAAAAGGATGCAGAATATGTGATACGGATGCAAAATGGCCATTCAACCATTTTTCATGGGTGTTTTTTGACTACTGTTACATAAATCTAGCCTAAGACGTGCTGTACAACGGACACATGGATCTGGGGAAAAAAACGTATGTGTGCATTGTTCCATAGACTTGGGAACGTTTAGCTGGTGGAAAAAATTGAAATTTTTTAAGGGGTTAAAATGTAAAAAAACTAAAACCTACAGACTTTTGGAATCTCCATGATTATTCCAACCCATGGATTACAGGTGACCTGTTATATTGGTCGCACAGTGAACGCCTTAATAACAAAGGCTGTAAGAAAGTAGCACAAATGCAGTTTTTCTCCAATTCCACCCTGTTCTGAATTTTTTTTCTAGCTTTCCAGTACATTGTATGAAATATTAAATGGTACCAGTACAATTTGTCCCACAAAAACTAAGCCCTTTAGTTAAGTTTTCGCTATTACATGAATGGGAAATTTATAGGATTTTTTTTTTAGAATTTTTGCAATAATTCATGTGGTTCATATTGGTCTTGTTTCTCACAAAAATTAAGCCCCTGTGGATAGAAAAATTTGGAAGGAGGGGAATAAAAATAAAATAAATAAATAAAACTCCAAAAATGGCTATGGCGGGAAGGGGTTAATGATCCCTGAAGCTATGAGAACCCTAGCCGGTGTATCGCTTTGCTTCGCACACTGACGGTTCTGTAACAAAGTATTTATTCACTCTAATACTGAGATTATGTAACTCGGCCCACTCCTCTCACATGGAAATGGCCCAGGAGACCACAGAAATAATGTCGTTTATATAAGAAGACAAAAGTACTGCACATCTGTAATCTCCGGGCCGGCTACAATCAAGATCCTGTCTGAAATGTTTTCTTGTGTCACGTCCAATAGGTTAGTGCCTAAGCTTAAAGCCAACAAATGATATCATTGGGGGGGGGGGGGGAGGGTATAATAGATAATGGCCAACATCTGCTTAACATCACATTTAATCCCAACTACATGAGACGTAGTGTAAAATAAGAAAGAACAAGCTCAGTGGTCAGAAGGGCCAAGATAAACACTGCATAGAGCTAAGGTATAAGGAGCAATCTGGATCAACTTCAGCAAGGTGACCATTTTTCTTGCATTTTCATCTCAAATATAAATTTAGGGTGGATATACTAAATTTATATCTTTATATCCATAGTTCCCTCCGGATTTCAGTGGACTAAGCTGCACGTCATCTTCCCACCTCATTCCTCCTATATGGGTTTGCCGCCATATGCCTTATTAAGCGTTTTGCGCGGGTTATCTCCTAAGAGAGCTCCGTGTACATATGTTGAATGTATCCATAGGTTCTCATTCACCCAATCAGACCGTCCATTAGGCACTAACTATATAGGAATGTGTATTATGCTTGACATTAGCTATTAGCTAGAGCAGGGGTCCCCAACCGCCGATCCGTGGACCAGTACCAGGGCGCGGGGCATATTGCACCGGTCCGCGAGGAGTCAGCAGCTGCTGTGGAGCCGGCGAGTGCCCGGGGTTGAGCCAGGACCCACAACACTGACACTTGGTTGTTGCTCATTGGGATAAGGTGAGCAGAGTGCGGGGTTGAGCCGGGACCCGCTGTATGTCCGGGATTCTAGTACTATGCAGGACATGCAGCGGGTCTTGGCTCCACCCCACACTCCCCACTACCAAACTTTGGGCAACTACATTACACGTCACTTGTCCCTGTGCTGTATAATGTAGCTGTAGTGAGGCTGTAGTGAATAGAACAACTAGGAGTGATATCCGTCATCAGTAGCCAGCTTCATAACAGTGTCATCAGTAGCCATCTTCATAACAGTGTCTGTCATCAGTAGCCATCTTCATAACCTGCAGTGTCCGTCAGTTTGCACTTTCTCTTGTGTTTTCATATATACATGATTCTAATCTACACCCCCATGCTTAACCCCGCCCCCAACCACACCCCTTCCTCACCTCAATCCACACCCCTTCCCGCCCCCACCGGGCCATAGAAAAATTGTCTTGCTGAAACTGGTCCCTGGTGGAAAACAGGTTGGGGACCACTGAGCTAGAGGACCTCATACACACGTTAGTTACTTAGTCTGCTTGAAATTAGTGGATACGAGGTCTCTTCTTTTTAAACATTGGTGCCTATAGGTGATGTTTGCCATTTTATGGACAATTATAAAAAAAAAATGCCACCCTGTTTTGCCTGGGAAAGTATTTGCCCTCTAAAAATTGGGATAAACCTGGTACTAGTTGCTGAATAGCCTGAACCTTAGGGTCATAGGGGTGACTAAGGAAAGTGGACCCCTATCCTGGATCAGTTGGTTCAGCCAGTGGACCACAGAGAGAATTTCTGGTACTCGAGGCTGAGGCTCTGCTCACTGCCCAGGCTCAGATGCTACCATGTCCTTCCGCTGTATCACGGCTCCTGCCCCTGTTCTGTACAGGTCCGGTTGACGTTGTCTCTGACTACATAAGTACACTTACAGGACCAACAAACGGCACCGGTCAGTGCTATTACTCTTGATGTCATCTGCACCAAGATACAGTCACAAGTACACTCCCTCCCAAAAGAAGTCAATGGGTCAGGTTTTAATGGCTTCCAAGTGCTGACTGTTGAAAATGGATCAGTGGGTTGGTTAAATAAAAAAAAAGACCAATGAAATTCATCTGTGCCGGTACTGTCCTTGAACAATTGGGACAGTCGTAGAAAATTTGGGACAAGTGGCAAGTATGCTAATGCCAATAAATGCAGCCCTGGATTTCAAGAAAATGGAGCTCTGGTTAGAAATCAAAGTGAGTGTAGCCTGGACCCACACATACAGAGAATGTATAAGTCAGACATCGATCTGCTCTCCTGTCATATTATATCTGAAGGTCCTCTCTTCCAGTGGTATGTGTGCCCTGTTTCTACCCCTGAAACCGACCCTCACCAGTAATGACTATGGAGTACCCGCTTTAGGCTAACCCTAGGTATATGTGGACCCTTGAGTAAGGCTCAATAGTAGGCTCATGTCTTCTCGATTCCTTGGTCTGAGCATGTTTACCCAAATTGCAATGGGTGAGTCAAACCCATGGGTGCTAACATCTGCCCAGATGTGCCGAGGACAGCCCTGACCCACTGGAACCAATTTGGCACGGTGTGAAAGGCACTACGGTTTATTTCTTCGAGGGTAGGCCCCAGACTCGTTTTATCTGGTAAGCCCAAGGAACCTCAGTCCTACCCTCTATAAAGCCAAGTCCCCTTTCCTTCGATGTCGCCCCTTTCCTTTGCCTCTAATGCACATTCATCTGTTACCGTGTCTTCGAAATATGTAATTGAACCCTGTTAATACTCTTCCGGCGTTTTCTTACATTTTGTTAATCTGTGTGCTTATTACTGTATGTTTACTCTATATATCACATTCTGTCTGAGAGATTTATATAGTCGTCCCTGACAAGCCAGACATTATTAGAAAGCATTTCCAGGAAGTGCTCAGAAATGCCAAGGCTTGTGTCTACAGAAGGTAATTATAGCAGTCGGCCCGCGCAGCTCATTCCTCAGAGCCTTTCCTTTGTTGCAGCACCTGTACAGATGTTACAACCTGTCCCGCAACACACTCACATGGTAGACATTTTATGGGTCGGACTGGAGTCTGTGGATAATATTGTCTTATTTCTATGTCTTAGAGTAATAGAATACAACGTTTATATAGTAAGTGATAAAGTACTTGGTTCTATTGGAATTTACAGACCATTATGAGACATAGTAACAGATTTTATAAGAGTGCATTGAAGAGAGCAAGTCCAAAAAAAACATCAAAAAGGGAGACCTGGTCCTGGTGTTATTTCATGACTCCCCCATCAGCGGACAGAAGGACCTG
This sequence comes from Leptodactylus fuscus, assembly GCF_031893055.1. Taxonomy (NCBI): domain Eukaryota; kingdom Metazoa; phylum Chordata; class Amphibia; order Anura; family Leptodactylidae; genus Leptodactylus; species Leptodactylus fuscus. The sequence goes on from NC_134266.1 coordinate 14,452,211, forward strand.
GTGTTTGCTTAACCTTACCACTGACTTCTTGTGAGACAGAAATTGACTTGACCCTTGGATGTTTCCCCTTTCTTTACGTATCAGTGCTGCAAGGCTTGGAGGCAGAAGAGGTCCTGCAATGTCGTCACTGCTTTTGGTTAAAGGGATTCTACCATTGAAATTAATTTTTTTGGCAATCACACGTCGGAATAGCCTTTAGAAGGGCTATTCGTCTCTTACCTTTAGACGTGGTCTCCGCCACGCCGTCCCTTAGAAATACCGGTTTTTACCAGTATGCAAATTAGTTCTCTCGCAGCGATGGGGGCGGGCCCCAGCGCTGAAAATGCAATGGAGGCGTCCCCACTGCTGTTCGAAAACACGCTCCAGCGACACCTCTATCTTCGGCTGGATCCTTCCCTTCTTTCGTCGTCTTTCTTTGCGTCACCTCCGACGCCTGCGCAGTTGGCTCTGCCAGTGATACACCAGCAGAGCCGAGTGCTCATGCCGGCCGGCGGCCATTTTTGGGAGGCCGCTCTTGCTCTTGTAGTTCAATACAGGAGTGGCCTCCCAAAAATGGCCTCCCCTAACTCCACTAACTCATTGCATCCTTCAGTAGGCGGCGCTCAACTGTTTTTGGCACAGTTGTATTTTTTTTTCTCTAGCCCCCACCATTCCTGAGCAATCATTTCTGTCAATTTTAGCACTTTCCTCTATAATGTCAGGTGGGCGGGCCTGGATATGAAAAGATAGCCTGGGAATGCCCACCTAGCAGACCTTATTGCTCAGGAATGGTGGGGGTTAGAAAAATAAGTCTAATTGTGCCAGAAATAGTGGAACAGGGTGCAAAGAGTTGGCAAAGGTGTTAAGAGGTCCTATTCAAGTATATATTTACTGTATGAGTAAAGTATAGTGCAGCTATAGATCTGTTTAATCTGTGGGTCAAGTACCACACTTGTCGATCCTACCATTATGGTCATAAACAAGCACGGTTGGACTTGCGGTTAGGAAAATCTTTGGTATTGGCCTAAGTGCCGGTAGATTCGTAACTTGATTTTAAGCCATGTGCAATTGGAAATTTTTTTCATTTCATATCCACTGGCTAACACGGTACAAGGATATTTTTTCTTATACAATTGGAAAGCGTATGCTATAAAACAAGCAATGAGCATTGTTAGGGATTACAGTAAACTGAACTTTATAAAAATACCAGTAAAACTCCGGCTCAAGTATTTTTTAATCACTTTTTTTATTTTATAGAACTTTAGGACCTCCAACCCAACCTGTGGTTTCCCATCATGTAGCTATTGTTAGAATTACTGAAGTAAATAGCTGCTATCAGTCTATATGCACATCCTATCAAACAGACACCAAATATGTCATTTCTTAACTGCTTTATGATTCAGACCACTCCTTCACTAGCTGCTCCAGATATCAGACCACTACTTCACTAGCTGCTCCATGTCAGACCACTCCTTCCTGATCTGCTCCATGTCATACCACTCCTTCCTGATCTGCCCCATGTCAGACCACTCCTTCCTGATCTGCTCCATGTCAGACCACTCCTTCCCGATCTGCTCCATATGTCAGACCACTCCTTCCTGATCTGCTCCATATGTCAGACCACTCCTTCCCGATCTGCTCCATGTCAGACCACTCCTTCCCGATCTGCTCCATATGTCAGACCACTCCTTCCCGATCTGCTCCATGTGTCAGACCACTCCTTCCCGATCTGCTCCATATGTCAGACCACTCCTTCCTGATCTGTTCCATGTCAGACCACTCCTTCCCGATCTGCTCCATATGTCAGACCACTCCTTCCCGATCTGCTCCATGTGTCAGACCACTCCTTCCCGATCTGCTCCATATGTCAGACCACTCCTTCCTGATCTGTTCCATGTCAGACCACTCCTTCCCGATCTGCTCCATATGTCAGACCACTCCTTCCTGATCTGCTCCATGTGTCAGACCACTACTTCCCGATCTGCTCCATATGTCAGACCACTCCTTCCCGATCTGCTCCATATGTCAGACCACTCCTTCCTGATCTGCTCCATGTGTCAGACCACTACTTCCCGATCTGCTCCATATGTCAGACCACTCCTTCCCAATCTGCTCCATGTGTCAGACCACTCCTTCCCGATCTTCTCCATATTTCAGACCACTTCATCTCGATCTGCTCCATGTGTCAGACCACTCTTTCCTTAACTGTCCCATATATTAGATCATTCCTTCTCCTACTGGATGTCATATCACTAGTTCCCTGATTTTCCACGTTTGTTAACGATAATGATTATCCTAACTATGAAAATGCAAGTGCAGGTGGGTTTTCATAAAATGTGTTTTAACATACAGTTTTCAGGGAGTTTAAAAAAATTCATACTTCCTCGCTATAATTGTTTTTAAAATTTCAATAAAACAAGATTTAATTAAAAAAAAATGCAAAGTGTGAACCCAACCTTAATGGGATTGTGTGAAACAGCAAAAAATAATCAACACTCTTTCATTTCAACTCTATTCAAGCAAGTCCCACACAAAGCCCAAGTAGGGAACAGTTTCTGGAAAAAGAAAGTGCTTTTCTATTTTTCTTTATACACGGATCCCTTTAAAGCCCCTTTATCCCTCCCTTTCCCATACCGACAGCTATTTTCTTTGCAAAGGAAGACGAAGAATAAACTGAGTAACTTTCGAGCCTCAACTGTATTGTACATTGTGAGAATTCTAGTACAAAAAAAATTCTACATCTGCTTAAAATTTAATGACAAGGACAGAATTTACTTGAGTCCCAGAAATTCGTTAAAGCCACGGTTATTACTGATAAGACATCTCCAAGAAAGTTAAGTCCTGTTTCTGTTTTATTAATACATATATATGGCTCACATGGCGGAAGAAAATAAGTAAACTTTTTGGGGGCTGTATGGCATTTGGGTCATGTGAAGCACCACCTGAAAGAGTCATTAGTCAGCAAGAAAAACCCCACAGGTGATACATAGTATGTACAGAACTGTCTGCATGAGATGGCTGAATGCAACATTTCATGTAAGCCATGCACCCACATCAGGACAGTATTGTGCAAGCCCTAGCACATGCATGGGATTTCACTACAAATCAAGGTGTTCTTGACAAAGGCTGAAGAAGTCACAGGGCTTAGGTGGTGAAGATGCCGACAGATGGCTAGAGCTCGGGCACCACCAGTTTGATCTCTGCATTGCATACTGGGTACCCTACCAGGTATCCTCTCTAGTTAACAACCTTGGATGGGTGACCGTCGACAGTCATATAATGTCAGATTTGCAACCCCTGTTTAGTATACTCGGTGTTATGCTTCTTTCTTGTTGTACCAATTGTTGTCCCGATGTTGTACTGTGTCATAGCTTGGCATAGTAATGTGTTGGTTGCTGTCTTCTTCTTCTGAATAGAGAACTGGAACTGTATCTCTGCCTTGATCTAACACCATAGGGTACACTGTGACTGTGGCATGATAGTTAGGCTATATCGGAGCGTGGACTTTTGTATCTTCAATGGAAGTCCACCAGCCCAGCCTCATGTCATTCATATCGTATCACAAAGTACTGTAGATCTGAGCCTTTGAGTACAACTAGGCGAGTCGCCAGTAAGACCAGGGGTGTTGTCCACTGACTTGCATAAACTCATGGTATTTGGAGTCAGCTTTGCAAGTTGACCCCTCCTGGACTCCAATACTAAATCTATAAGGTGTCCCCAACCTACCTTGTGTCATTTAAAATACTGGTGTATTTCATACGGCAGAGGAACCTTTGGAACCCCCTCAGGGTCCAGGACTCAGTAGCAATGTCTACCGTTGAACCCCTTGTTGGAATCATTGCTTTGGAGTCCTGAAATGTTTGAAAACATCCGTTCTGCATTCTACAATGAAGACCTTCAAAGTTTGGTTTTGGTATACGAGTTATTGGGTGGTTGTTCTATACATGACTACACTGCACCACCAGCTTGTGCAGATGTTACAATGGAACAACCCATTGCCATGGCATACTATCCAATTTCAGTAAGTAGCACTACATAATATGTCACAATATACAGTATATTGTCTGTTAAACACCCTGGCAGTTTCATTCAGCAAATTTTCATGGCAATCCTGCAAAACCGGTTTCTTTCTGACTAGCGTAGCTCCGAGAAGCCCGGTTGAGCACGTGCCTACAGGTTTTAGAGGAGAAGTCTGTGACTTTAAGCAGGTTCATGGCACTCGTGTTAAGAGCTGCATTGAATTTAATGAGCGTTTAGTTGGTTCCATGTGGATAATTTACAAAACATTTCAATTTGAGACCATTAAGCTGACCCCAAGGCTTAGTTTTTCTTAGCGGTGATGAGTGTACGCTTAGCTTATGAGGGAAGGACTTGAATGGATCAATTAACATATGTTTCATCTCATTAAGACTTGTTTCTAGGACTCCTGAAAGTGGTGTCTATTCATCCCGTGTTGTCTTTCTAGTCGTAGTATTGAGATGACAGATGTGACTGCTATGACTGAATGATTAGTCTTCTTCACATTCAAGCATGTTCTATAAATCCCTGAGATTTAGTCTCTGAGGAGATGAAAAGAAACAAGAAACTTCATCCACAAATGAAGTCATCCTTAAGCAAAAAATTGTAGCATTGCCAAAACTTTTCCTCTACCGGCCCCCTTTTTCTTCTGGAAAAACTCTCATTGGGTATAAAATCTTTTCAGAAACGTTTGGTTGGCCCATTATCATCTCCGGAACATTATTGGTACTACTGTAAATTGGTGGGTGACCATGCCTGACCAAAGGGGCCTAAGGGGTTTTATATGGGTTTGAGTCAGGCCTAGAGAAAAAAAAGTATACATACAGGATAATAACACAAAGGTATGGACTCCAACAGCAGGGGGTCGCCATACAGAGATAGACTGATGGCCTCTAATCGCTTGTCGTAAAGAGTGCTCCTGTGTTGGACTGAAGTTCCTTGGGCCTACCAAAAATGATCCAATCCCTAGCAAATAGACCATAGTATTCTTCAAATTTTCATGCATTCTGCTGGATTATTAGTGGGCGAGGCCGGGGGTGTGGGAATGCTGCTGGGGCGCAAGGTCGCGGTGAAGCCATAGTACATTCTGTGCCTACTCCTCAGGGGCAGCAAGCATTGCGCTTCTCCACAGTTCCCGGCTTGCTGGCCACATTAAGTAGGGTGCAGGGCACAAGCATAAGTAGGCCCGAGCACCAGGAACATGTGTTACAATGGCTGGCGGATAATGCTTCCACCACATTGTCCACCAGCCAGTCAGCCTCTACCTCAAATCCTCCTCCTACACAACATTCTTATCAGCCTTCCTCCCAAAATTCCCAATTTTCCCAGCAGAGTAATCCTAACTTTCCCTGCTCCCAGGAGCTGTTCTCTGGTCCTTTAACTATCCCTCTCCCTGTCCCTCCATTTCCCAATTCCACGGAGCTACCAGATGACTTTCTGTGTCCAGATGCCTAAGCACTGGAGTCACCTCCATCTCCTGTTGATTTTGTGGTGGTTGACCAGCAACCCACCCTCAGTGACGATGACGAGACACAGTTGCCATTAGGGCAGCCTGTTGCCATGTGCAGTGTGCAGGAGGAGGAGGCGAGAGAGGAATTGGCAGAGGAGGTGGTGGACAACAAGGACATTGAGCCGACCTGGACAGGGGGGATGTCAAGTGGGGAAAGCAGTGTCGATGTTGAGGGAGGTACAGCAGCAAAGAGGGTAGCTAGAGGCAGAGGCATGTCCAGAGGCAGAGGTCAGCTGCTTTGCCGAAGCCAGGCCACACCCAGAATGGCCCAAGATGTTCCCTATTATAGCCAGCCCAGAAAAACTCCCCCATCGAAGGCATGTTCCTCGATGGTGTGGAGATTTTTCAAGGAATGCGCGGAGGACAAATATAGTGCAGTTTGCACAATTTGCCACTTGAAACTGAGTAGGGGCTCTGAAAAGAGCAACATTTCGACCACTTCCTTGCGTTGTCATTTGGAATCCAAGCACTAGGCTCAGTGGGAGAGAGCAAACACAGGACAATCATCGTCCGGCGTTGCCGCCACTGCCTCTCCTACTGTTGCCAGTGCTGGCGCTGCAGTCCAGAGCACCAGCCAGGACACCGCAACATCTGGCTCCGCCACTTTGGGGACTTCTCCCTCATCCTCCCTGTTCCTGTCTCAGCTTCTTCTCCTGCACCATCATGCACCTCCTCCCAGCAACCCACCATCTCTCAGACATTTGAGCGCAGGCAAAAATACAGCGCTAACCACCCACATGCGCAAGCCTTGAACGCCAACATCTCCAAACTCCTGGTGCAAGGCTCAACTAAGTTAAAGGGCCTAAAACTCTGCTGGTAAGAGGCTGAAGTCACCTGAAGGGCCTCAATCTCTGCTGGTAACTCAGCTTATGCGCCTCTAACTTAATTTGGAAGGGCTCACGTTAAGGGCCAGGAAAGTGAATTTTGGAAGGTCTTACCACATCACACACACATCCACAATGACAGTTCAGGGTGGGTACTGTTGGATTTCCCATTGCCTATGCCATCTGTGGTTGTCATGGTCAACGTGATTTAAAGGGGTGCTTGTTATGGTTTCATTAGAGTAAAATTTGGGTTTCTGTCCATTCAATTGGGGAGGGAAAAAGGTTTCCAGGTATTTTTCCACTTTCATAGTGGGTTTTTTGAGTGTGGAAAGTGTCTAGTTGATAGGCTGTGATGTTGGGGTAAAACTGTGACTTGCACTTGTTAGATGCCCCCAGACATGCTTCCCCTCCTGTCCCAGTTGCATTCCAGGGTGTTGGCATCATTTGCTGAGGTGTCATAGTGGACTTGGTGACCCTCCTGAGTCGAACATTGGTTTCCCCCTAAACGAGTATTTTTCCCCATAGACTATAATGAGGTTCGATGTTCGATCGAACAGTCGAGTATTGAGCGGCTACTCGAATCGAACTTCGAACATTTCACTGTTCGCTCCTCTCTAGTAATTATGTATGAATATTCTCTCTTAGGCCTCATGCAATGCACATGAACGTGGGCCAATGATATCGACACGGGTGACACCCAGATTGGTATCCTGATGTTATCCGTAGTTTTCACTGACCCCTCCATTCTATTGAGCCAGCTCTTAAATGCGGCCCGGACACACAGCCATTGGGGACAATGGGAATGTATCTTTTATCGGCAATTGAAATTGTGAACATGAGGCCTAAATCTAATGAACACCGCCATATTACAGTTCTGTTTTGTGTAGCGATGTACTATAGACTCCATAGAGGTTCTCGAGCCCTACACTGCACCTCCACATGTCTCTGATCTCAAATGGAAGTTTAAAGAAAAAATTATTGTGGCCCGCTCCATAGGATCCATGTCCGGAGGTCTACTATGTCGCATACAGCTGCTCGTCCCTCCGTGCTCTGCGAGATGTCATAACATTATTATTTCCAATCTGAGGAGCTGTTGCTTTAAGTAAATATTGCAAACTAAGCAAGAGCTGTAAAAAGCAGCTGTAGGTAGGGTAGTAAAATGCAAGGCTCAGCAGTCGCTCCAAGGAATCGGAGAAGTGTGTCAGGAGCACGAGAAAGAGCCATGGGGCAGAGGAGCATTAAATATTTATCACCGAGCTCCTCGCCCTGACAATGTCCTGTTTATACATCTGTCCTGCTGGAATCCTCTGCTCTTACAAAAACAGCCAGGCACAAAAACACGGGCAAAATAATATTGTACTCACGTATATGGGATTAGGAATTTGGTTCGGATACTTTTAACCCCTTGAGGACACAGCAATTTTCCATCTTCCAAAAGCCATGATTTTATTTTAACAATTTTCCATCAACATAGTCATATGAGGGCTTGTTTTTTGTGAGACAAGTTGTATATTGCAAAGGCACCATTTCATTTTCCACATCATATAGTATGAAATTGTAAAAAAATAGTATTTGTGCATGTTATGTAATACTTTACTATTCACTACTTTATACAAATATTGAAAACATTTGGAAGGAAATTCTTTTCATCACCATATTCTGACACCCAAAACCTTTTCTAGATTTATATCTATTGAGCCTTGTCAATGGCATAATTTTTAGTCCCTAGGCAAAATTTGTAATTCCTATATTGTGACATTTAGAATAGTGATATGATTTATGTAGCAGAGGGATCTCTGTAACCCCCCCCCCAGATCTGTAGAAACTGCTATTGCTGTATCCCCTATAGCTACAACCTTGGAAAGAGAGCAAAGAAGTTTAATCAACTTTATTGTGTTGAGGGTAACTTGTGGGTCTCCATGGCTGTATGGGTCCCTTAAGGCTCCTGGGCCTGGTTGCAACTGTATCTGCAATCACTCATGTTATCTAATCTACCTATCTCATATCTGTCTATATATTCTAATGGTTATTGTGAAAGATATAATTATCTATCTATCTATCTATCTATTATCTATCATCTATCTATCTATCTACACTATGTGATCAAAAGTATCCGGTCACCTGGCTGAAAATTACTTACAAGTTGGTGGCGCCCTCCATCGGTAATGCTGGATACAATATGGTGTTGGCCCACCCTTAGCCTTGATGACGGCTTCCACTATCGCAGGCAGACGTTCAATCAGGTGCTGGAAGGTTTCTTGGGGAATGGCCGCCCATTCTTCATGGAGTGCTGCACTTAGGAGAGGTATCCATGTAGGTCGGTGAGGCCTGGCACCAAGTCGGCGTTCCAAAACATCCCAAAGGTGTTCTATAGGATTCAAGTCAGGACTGTGTGCAGGCCAGTCCATTACAGAGATGTTATTGTGGTGTAACCACTCCGCCACAGGTCATGCAGTATGAACAGGTGCTCCATCGTGTTGTAAGATGCAATCGCCATCCCCGAATTGCTCTTCAACAGTGGGAAGCAAGAAGATGTTTAATACATCAATGTAGGCCTGTGCTGTGATAGTGCCACGCAAAACAACAAGGGGTGCAACCCCCCTCCATGAAAAACACCACCACACCATAACACCACCGCCTCCGAATTTTACTGTTGGCACTACACACGCTGGCAGATGACGTTCACTGGGCATTCGCCATATCCACACCCTGCCATCGGATCGCCACATTGTGTACCGTGATTCGTCACTCCACACAACGTTTTTCCACTGTTCAATCATCCAATGTTTACGCTCCTTACACCAAGTGAGGCGTCGTTTGGCATTGACCTGCGTGATGTGTGGCACCCAATCACCTGACCACGTCCGAAGTCCGTGAGTTCTGCAGAGCGCCCCATTCTGCTCTCTCACCATGTCTAATGTCTACTGAGGTCGCTGATATGGAGGACCTGGCAGTAGGGGGCAGCACAATGCACCTAATAGGAAAAACTGATGTGTTTGGGGGTGTCTGGATCCATACATTGCCGCCATGTTGATATTATCTGCTGGTCTGTCATTCATCTTATACTGACTACAAACATTACAATCCTCCTAACATGGTAGGTTTGACCAGAATGATGGCAGGGAATATGATAAACCTACTGAATTCCATACTTTATAGTATAGTGACATTACATACTGTTACTAGGTATTGGATACCCCATGTCTGATATTTTATTATATGTAATTACTTAGAGGATTTGTCCACCTTACTCCAATGTCCTGACTTGTCTATTCTCCTAAATGTGCTCTCTGAATTTACCACGGGGGAACATTATTTCTCATGATAATATGTTCCACCCAAGTAGAAGAATCATCATGTCACCATCTTTCTAGAAAATGCTGAGCCGTATGAACCCTTACATTATATCTCCCATACCTTTATCATATGATACAGTCCTATGAAAAAGTTTGGGCACCCCTATTAATCTTAATCATTTTTTGTTCTAAATATTTTGGTGTTTGCAACAGCCATTTCAGTTTGATATATCTAATAACTGATGGACACAGTAATATTTCAGGATTGAAATGAGGTTTATTGTACTAACAGAAAATGTGCAATATGCATTAAACCAAAATTTGACCGGTGCAAAAGTATGGGCACCCTTATCATTTTATTGATTTGAATTCCCCTAACTACTTTTTACTGACTTACTGAAGCACAAAATTGGTTTTGTAACCTCAGTGAGCTTTGAACTTCATAGCCAGATGTATCCAATCATAAGAAAAGGTATTTAAGGTGGCCAATTGCAAGTTGTTCTACTATTTGAATCTCCTCTGAAGAGTGGCATCATGGGCTACTCAAAACAACTCTCAAATGATCTGAAAACAAAGATTGTTCAACATAGTTGTTCAGGGGAAGGATACAAAAAGTTGTCTCAGAGATTTAACCTGTCAGTTTCCACTGTGAGGAACATAGTAAGGAAATGGAAGACCACAGGGACAGTTCTTGTTAAGCCCAGAAGTGGCAGGCCAAGAAAAATATCAGAAAGGCAGAGAAGAAGAATGGTGAGAACAGTCAAGGACAATCCACAGACCACCTCCAAAGAGCTGCAGCATCATCTTGCTGCAGATAGTGTCACTGTGCATCGGTCAACTATACAGCGCACTTTGCACAAATAGAAGCTGTATGGGAGAGTGATGAGAAAGAAGCCGTTTCTGCACATACGCCACAAATAGAGTTGCCTGAGGTATGAAAAAGCACATTTGGACAAGGCAGCTTCATTTTGGAAACAAAAATTGAGTTGTTTGGTTATAAAAAAAAGGCGTTATGCATGGCGTCCAAAAAGAAACAGCATTCCAAAAAAAACACATGCTACCCACTGTAAAATTTGGTGGAGGTTCCATCATGCTTTGGGGCTGTGTGGCCAATGCCGGCACCGGGAATCTTGTTAAAGTTGAGAGTCGCATGGATTCCACTCAGTATCAGCAGATTCTTGAGAATAATGTTCAAGAATCAGTGACGAAGTTGAAGTTACGCCGGGGATAGATATTTCAGCAAGACAATGATCCAAAACACCGCTCCAAATCCTCAGGCATTCATGCAGAGGAACAATTACAATGTTCTGGAATGGCCATCCCAGTCCCCAGACCTGAATATCATTGAACATCTGTGGGATGATGTGAAGCGGGCTGTCCATGCTCGGCGACCATCTAACTTAACTGAACTTGAATTGTTTGTCCAAAATACCTTTATCCAGGATCCAGGAACTGATTAAAAGCTACAGGAAGCGACTAGAGGCTGTTATCTTTGCAAAAGGAGGATCTACTAAATATTAATGTCACTTTTCTGTTGAGGTGCCCATACTTTTGCACCGGTCAAATTTTGGTTTAATGCATATTGCACATTTTCTGTTAGTACAATAAACCTCATTTCAATCCTGAAATATTACTGTGTCCATCAGTTATTAGATATATCAAACTGAAATGGCTGTTATAAACACCAAAATATTTAGAACTAAAAATGATTAAGATTAATAGGGGTGCCCAAACTTTTTCATAGGACTGTATCTAGAATTCTGGAGATTTAGTCTTAGAGTGAATAGACTGCAGGCCTGGCGTGGCTTCGGAGATTGTGAGGTAAAGCAGATGTAAATCTCCCGCTCATGGTTCTGCTCACGGTTCTGTTATAGACATTGATTTTTCTTACAATTATAAAGTTGAGGCCTGTGGGCACAGAATGGCGGCTCCTGGTCTATGTAACGCTCTGCTGTGGCCTGTGGTTTAGCAGGCCGTGGTGGAGCTAGGCTTGTATTTGTAAGATGTCAGCCTGGTGACAGGTGAGAAAGACCAGGCCGATGGCAGGAGCAGGAACATGGAGTCTGTAAAATTTGTATAGATATCCAGAACATTGAGCAAAAACATCTCACTGACAAATAGTAGAATTGAGAGCTTTACAATGATTTAGTAAAGGGAGTCTGTCAGCAGAAGCCGACACAGCAAGTCACATAGGATAGTGTCTCCAGATAGATAGATAGATAGATAGATAGATAGATAGATAGATAGATAGATAGATAGGAGATAGATAGATAGATAGATAGATAGGAGATAGATAGATAGGAGATAGATAGATAGATAGATAGATAGATAGATAGATAGATAGATAGATAGATAGGAGATAGATAGATAGGAGATAGATAGATAGATAGATAGATAGATAGCAGATAGATAGATAAATAGGAGATAGATAGATAGATAGATAGATAGATAGATAGATAGATAGATAGGAGATAGATAGATAGGAGATAGATAGATAGATAGATAGATAGATAGATAGATAGCAGATAGATAGATAAATAGGAGATAGATAGATAGATAGATAGATAGATAATAGATAGATAGATAGGAGATAGATAGATAGATAGATAGATAGATAGATAGATAGATAGATAGACTATGTGATCAAAAGTATCCAGACACCTGGTTGAAAATGACTTACAAGTTCGTGGCGCCCTCCATCAATAATGGAGGGGGCTTGCACCCCTTGTTGTTTTGCGTGGCACTATCACAGCACAGGCCTACATTGATGTATTAAACACCTTCTTGCTTCCCACTGTTGAAGAGCAATTCGGGGATGGCGATTGCATCTTACAACACGATGGAGCACCTGTTCATACTGCGCGGCCTGTGGCGGAGTGGTTACACCACAATAACATCTCTGTAATGGACTGGCCTGCACACAGTCCTGACTTGAATCCTATAGAACACCTTTGGGATGTTTTGGAACGCCGACTTGGTGCCAGGCCTCACCGACCTACATCGATACCTCTCCTCAGTGCAGCACTCCGGGAAGAATGGGCCGCCATTACCCAAGAAACCTTCCAGCACCTGATTGAACGTCTGCCTGTGAGAGTGGAAGCCGTCATCAAGGCTAAGGGTGGGCCAACACCATATTGTATCCAGCATTACCGATGGAGGGCGCCACCAACTTGTAAGTCATTTTCAGCCAGGTGTCCAGATACTTTTGATCACATAGTGTAGATAGATAGATAATAGATAGATAGATAGATAGATAGATAGATAGATAGATACTGTAGACAGACGGATAGATAGATAGATAGATAGATAGATAGATAGATAGATAGATAGATAGATAGATAGATAGATAGATAGATAGACCATTTGTTGAATTCCCACACATGTGCTTGACATTTCCTGGCTGGAGCCCTTGGAGGTTTTAGCACACCCCAAATACACTTGAGCTTCATACACACTTTTCAAGGAGATGGCACACCAGATGGACAATCTAAAGGTATGATAGTGCTCAGCATAATGTCCCTTACAATACAATATGGCTGGTTTGATATTGAGATTCCACAATACCCTAACACACTCAGAGACATGGGATACATATCACAAGGATGAGGAATGGGTTTTCCAGTACGTTTGGTGACCCCCAGCTTCTAGCAGCTTTAGTTGAGGCCCAGCTCGGCTTACACATTACTGACATGCTGACAACTCCAAGGAGTGCATAAGCAGATATGTCTGACACTTAAGAGAAAGTTCAGCAGATGGAGGAATATTAAGGGCTTTGTTAAACTCTTGGCCCAGATGAAAGATGAATTGGCTTTTTTCTCGCTGTGAACCTTTTATGTCAGAGTTGAACTGAAGGGCAATGAGGATTTAATCTGGTCACCGACACATGGGATTCGGGAACTTCTCAGCTGCGCTTTCTTAAAGTGGTCTGAAGGCTTTCTGTAGGTTTTGGACCTGCTATGTAATAACTTGGGTAATAGAGTTCATGGTTGTTATATCTACTGTACATGTATTTGCTGGTGATGGAATATTCTGGAATTATCTAGAATTTGCATTGTGAGCTCGATAAGATGTTGTGCACTAGAAACATTATATTAACAGGTTTAGAAAACCCAATTTTTAATACCCTATCAAGGAATCCTTAGTCTTTAGAGGGATCCATCATCCTGGACCCTCATGTATTAGCCAAATCAGAGAGTAGGAACAACCTTGCCTTGGAAGACCCAAAGTGCGTTACATGAATAGTCAATTTATAAAACTATGCCATACTTCATTCCACCTCTGGGGGTGCTGTAGTGTTTTTGCACATCTGTTGTCAAGTTCCCTCATGGATGTATCTAACAAATAGGTTGTCTAAGTGTACGGTCAGGCGGTACAACATACCACCATCTTCCACAACTATGGTCTTAGGTGGGCTTTGTATACTAGTGGAGTAGTATGTATGTGCACGTGTTCTGGTGATGGGATACAACTGTGACGTGTTGTATTGTGTATGTTGTATATTCCCATTTATTTCGTGCTCATGTTACTTCAAGTATTTTGGTGGCTGAGTCTTGGGGACTTCTTTGATCTAATATTTTCTGGAAAGAAGGCAGCACAATGATTCTTCCGAATGGGTCAAACCTAATTTTGCCCATTGACGGTGCCAAAATGGTCATTTTTGCACCACTTGAAATACAACCTTCACACACTGTGACCTTATGTCTTTTAGCGGGGAAATGTCTCTTATAAAATGAGGGTTTCCCCTGGCTTTCAAGGCTTTCATCCAGAGTACTGTTTCCAACCATTGCCATCACAGATCAGTGCAGAGTGCATATGTCAGTCCAGGAGCAATGTCTGAGACTTCACCCAAAAACCAGCACTGAGAATCTTGGCGTGCATCAAGAGAAGTTGTACCTTTGCAAGCACTGGAGTAAGTGGGGACCCAACTGCCCTGTCCTTGGGTAGCTCGGCATATGAGAGGGAGCCTGTGCAGGCCATAACAGTGATGGGAGAATTCATGACCCCATTACATCCCTACCCACCTATTGCACCCGATGGCCTGTCAGGCTCCCATATTTAGCAGGGCTGCCATGGTGGTAAGACCATCACCTACCAAACGTACCAGAGCGTCACCCTCCGCGTTACATGATGACTGGTTGCTATTGTTGTAACTAATTACACAGACTGGGGCAAATTTACAATTGTTATCTTGGTATTAAGTTAGACTAGACAGTCATAAAATAAGCCAGATATATCACAGTGTGTGAGGCTGCATGACAAATCTGGTGCGTCTACTGTAAGATTCCTCCGGACGCAGAACTGAGTTTAATACATAAGAGAGTTGAATACATCCACTAGTCGCCGCGCTCCGACTAGTGGATGTGTAGGAGCAATGTGATGACGTCACATCACGCCCACAACTCTGTTAGTGAAACTGCGGAGAGAGCTGCGGGGGAGCGTTGGAAGGTGAGTATAAGTGGTTTTTTGTGTTAAACATTGAGGTGGAACATAATCAAGGGGGCCCACGAAACTAGGGGCAGATGAAGCGGGGGGAGAACGGCACGAAACTGGGCAGAGATGGGGGACATGAAATTGGGGGCACAGATGCGGGGACATGAAACGGGACAGAGATTGAAGGGGGGCATGAAACTGGAGGCAGATGAAGGGGGTATATGAAGCTGGGGGACTACGGGTGACTATAGCAGGATTATACTGTGTGTATTATCCTGTACTGTGACATCACTGTGTGTATTATCCTGTACTGTGACATCACTGTGTGTATTATCTCTGTACTGTGACATCACTGTGTGTATTATCCTGTACTGTGACATCACTGTGTGTATTATCCCTGTACTGTGACATCACTGTGTGTATTATCTCTGTACTGTGACATCACTGTGTATATTATCCCTGTACTGTGACATCACTATGTGTATTATCCCTGTACTGTGACATCACTGTGTGTATTATCCCTGTACTGTGACATCACTGTGTGTATTATCCCTGTACTGTGACATCACTGTGTGTATTATCCCTGTACTGTGACATCACTGTGTGTATTATCTCTGTACTATGACATCACTGTGTGTATTATCTCTGTACTGTGACATCACTGTGTGTATTATCCTGTACTGTGACATCACTGTGTGTATTATCCCTGTACTGTGACATCACTGTGTGTATTATCCTGTACTGTGACATCACTGTGTATATTATCCCTGTACTGTGACATCACTGTGTGTATTATCCCTGTACTGTGACATCACTGTGTGTATTATCCCTGTACTGTGACATCACTGTGCCTATTATCTCTGTACTGTGACATCACTGTGTGTATTATCCCTGTACTGTGACATCACTGTGTGTATTATCCTGTACTGTGACATCACTGTGCCTATTATCTCTGTACTGTGACATCACTGTGTGTATTATCCCTGTACTGTGACATCACTGTGTGTATTATCCTGTACTGTGACATCACTGTGCTTAATATCCCTTTGCTGTTAAGGTGGTTATGGTAGAGGGGGCCCCATGACTAGTTTTGCTATGGGGCCACATGGTTACTTGTGACATCCCAGGCCCTGATTCTTTGGCTTCATGAGAAGACGGCAATAATAGTGTATACAGTTTCCTGCTGTGTATACCTCACCTTGTCCATTCCTTTGATGATTTGCCATGGCTGCCTCATCAAGTCTTAATAGTCCTCATCATGCAATATCCAGCATATTCCAGCACCGCCCCAGCCTATTACTTCCACCACATTAAGTGCGCAGTTAATTAACCCCGCGTTTGGCTATAATAACACCCCCAGGATTTCAATTTTAATTTAGTGAGCAGGTATTCGGCTCATCACTTTAGCACCTGTCACTTCTCTTTTTACATCAGCGGTTTCTGCTAGGTGCTCGGCTCTATTTTTGCCATCTTCAGGTTTTATCAAAGCCAATGAAAATGAGTCACAGAAATCATATTACGCGCTCGCCATCTGCTCTCATGTGCAAGAATAACACTATGGAGTGATCAAAACTATAATGTGCCAAACTTTTGTACCTGCAAAATGAAGGGTGCCTACACATTTACTGCTGCTAAACTTACTGAGATGATTCTGTATCAAAACCAGAGGATTTGTCCCAAATTGTACTGCTATGTAGAGTCCTCACAGATACGGATATTTCCTCTGCATGCAGGTGTCCCTATTACAAGTGCATGTTGCATACAATAATGGGCAAAAAATTTAGGCAGGTGTGAAAACACTGCCGCAGGGTAAGAATGCTTTCAGAAATAGAAGGGTTAATAGTTTGTTTTTGCCAATGCAGAAATAAAGAAATGAAAATCCCATCAATATTCGGTGTGACCTTTGCCCTTTGCCTTCCATCAGTTCTTGGTACTTGGTTCTTGAAGGCAGGGAGGTTGTTCCCGCCATCTTGGAGATCTAAGCACAGAGCTTGTCCAATCCTTCTGTCTCGTCATGTGATCCCAGACAGACTGCAACATTGTTGCCTTACAAGGATGTAACACAGTGGTCATTGTATCTCTCATCCATGTCCTTTGTCTTGGTCTGTGTATACGGCCATTGTAATAGAGCGTTGTTATATCGGTGATCGCCGCGCATTGGCCTGACACTCGGGTTTACTTGGACACATGGGTTGTCGATGAAGCTCTGGGGAGTATCTGCGTCATAGACTCATTACAATGATCAGATGAGAAAATACACAACACTTATTACTAATTTTTTCTGGCTCCAAACCTGTAATCCTTGAAGGTCTCATCTCTACATCAGCGAGATCGTTGAGTGTCCATTCCCTGCCAAAGAAAAGTTTATATGTGGGTTATCCCTCATATGGAATCGCTCTCTCGGGTTGTCATGGGATATCCACATATGGTATCTTCAGGTCAATTCGGGTTGGGTTTATATTAGCCATTTTCACTAAATCCTGGTTTTTGTCTGGTCTATGATACAAAGCTGTATTTTTCTTGGTTAGGGGTATTTTTTGCATTTTTTATCCTAACAATGCTGTTTGGGATCAGTAATCTGCTGGGGTTTAGGGTGCACACCTCTGTACCCTATCATCGCTAGCCAATGGTATCCATAATGGAAAGTGGAAGATCCCTGGTTTCCAATGGATAAGTCTGTAGAGAGCCCCTGGTACATGCACATTGCACACAGTGAAGCCAAGGCCGATAGCAGGGGCGCTGCTGTGCCCTGCACTTTGGGCAGACTCATCTCAGTGGAGACCGGGAATCTTCCACGTTTCCTTCCTACGGATTGCATCGATGGGCAGTGGTATTATAGAATGGTTTGAGACCTTAAACCCCAGCTTTGTAAGGGCTTGCTTGTAGTTAAGTAGCCACAAACAGCCTGACAGGTTCTATTGTGGACAAGGGATGAGCTTCTGAATGGTGGGATCCAAATACTGGATCACCCATTGATCACAGGAATGGCAATTTCAAGCTACACATGCTGCTGCTCCATTGATCTTTATGGGACTGTCAAAGAGAAGGCAAGTACAGTGCTTGACTATCTTTGGTAGTCCTATTGCAACCATCTCCTCACTGTAATTTGAGATCCCTGTTTTTGTGATCTGTAGGGGGGCCCTACAGTTGTCCCCACCACAGTTCAGATAGTTGTCCTCTATCCTCTATAAGATTTATAGTCATTTATAGGAAATACAAACTGAATTCAGACCTCATTTTAGTGATCTAATACATTACATGGCTGCTAAAAGGGGTTTTCTCACCACAGATAACCTTCCACATTAGAGATACAGGTCCGTTGTTCCTGTCAGCCGTGCAAATAGATAACTTTGCCATATAAAGTTGTGACTGACTATACATTTCCCATCATCAAGAACTGCAAATGAAATATAGTCCGGCATGGTGACCATTCAATGAGTGGCCTCCACGTACATAGATGGCTTGTTCTGCTAGAACAGGAGCCCCCATAAAGAGTGACTCTCCGCTTACAGGGTACCTTATGTGACACTTATATGTGCTAGTATGGTGCAGTAAAGTAGAATAATAATACAATATGCCGTACTTACCTTACCTTAAAAGTCCTGTTTTTCACGTGACTGTCACAGCCAATGACTGGTCTCACTGGTCATGGGTGCATGAATGGCCACTAGGGCTAGTGAGTGGCTGCAGTAGTCATGTAAAGAATGGGATACCAGTTGTGCTGATAGGGTGGGGCATTAAAAAGGTGAGTTTGCCATATTGTGTTATTTTACAAGGTTTCTTACCAGCAGGAATGAGTGACCGGCAGCCATGCAGCCCCATACACCTGCAATGCTCAGGGCTCAGGGTATTCTGACACCTTTCCACCATAAGCATCAGTAAATTTTTGGTAATGTGTTAAAACAGGTCTTATTTTCTGTTGGACCAGATACAGTATCTGCAAGGTCATATGCATAAGTGAAATCTAACTAGGGGAGATGTAAAAAGCTGTTCGGTTTTGTAAAAAGCTGAAAACTTGGAATATTCTGGTTGACCTATTTGCCATCTTACCAGTTATGATTCCTTGGACCATTGCTAATAGGTACTAACCACTGCATACAGTGAACAGTCCAGAAGAACTGGGGGTTTTGCAGAAACTTTGACCTAGACATCAAAATTTGGCTCTGTAGGTCTCAGAGGTCCTGACACTTGACAATTATTCCTGCTTCCAACACATCGACTTGACTTCACTTTCTGACCCATCTATCCCAACCCTTGGCAAGCACCAATGTTATGAGACAATCCGTGTTAGTTACTTTATTTGGTTTCAATGTCCCATGTTTCATGTGACACAATGCAGCGATATCCTACTAATATTATAAAGGTGAAAGTATGTATGTTTGAATGTTTGTTCCTCAATCACACCTACACGGGCGAACAGATTTGTCTGAAAATGCGCACATACATACCTTGGGTCCCGGATTGAACGATAGGCTACATGGAATTCCCGTACTCCACCGCTATTCACTCCCGTGCCCGGTGCTTCTCACGGTTCAATTCGCTGCAGGACCTGGCACGCTGTAGGACCTGGGATGACGTCATCCCAGCCCTTTCAGCAGCTCACCTGATTGGATGCCGCTTCTCTATGTGGGCGGAGTTATCATCCGGCTGCCGTCCACACCAACATGGAGTCTCTGAGAGGTCGACAAGTCCATACGCTGTCCAACCTGTGTGGCCTCACCACGGGACCGCAGTACTCTGCCGCGGCCGGACAGGGGGTCGCCTGCGCCGCGCTCTGGAACGCCGGTTCGGCCCGCTGTCCTGCAGCGTCTGCCATCTCTGGACACTACAAGTTGGAACATCGGAGCACGGGAAGCCCAGGGTGTAGTGAGGACGGGGCCATAGGTTCGTAGGGAGAAAGGGGACACACAGTTGGCAGGGTCTGGTGGGGGGAAAAGGGGGCACGGGGTAGGTAAGATGGGGGAAGGGGGCATGGGGTAGGAGGAAGGAGTGACCACATGGGGAAGTGGGTAGGGAGAAAGGGGGGTGGCGGGTGCCAGGAGGGAGAGGAGGTAAACCATTCCAGTGGGCCGCAGGGTGGGCCCCAAGGGTCCATGGACCCACAGGTGTAGGACGGCCCGCTGTGGACACAAGGCATAGGAACAAGCCTGCGCACCGCTCCAGGTGGGTACTGCGGACGAAGTCGCGGGTAAAAACTAGTATCTGATAAAATTGAACTGTAGTACTCCATGCTCCAACTTATAAGGGAAGGGATGCGCGTGCGCATGCGCAGCCATCTCTCCCTTCACTACAACTGCAAGAAGGGGGTCTTACTTTGTAAGTATAAATGCAGATCACAAAGGCAGGTCCCATTACCCATATCTATTAGGCATAGATAGGTATATGCCATAGATGTCCAGAATGGAATACCCCTTTAAGTATATTTTATCAAAAATGATTACTTTTCAAAGCCGCCTATAAACATTAAGGGTTGACGCTCAGCTGGTGATTTGCTTATAGCAGAGGTTATGAAAATATTGAAGTAAAATGCATATAACACATGGTCTCCATGATGACATGACAGCGTAAAATAAATACCAGCGCACACATGATTACTTCCTGCGCCGAGCATCGGGGGAATCGCCACGAACTTTGGATGTTTCCCTGCTCGCTCACGGTCGGCCTCGCTTCTTCTGGACAGTGTTTCTAAAACAAAGTGGGAATGTATGTCATCGGCTAGCGAAATGTTCTTGTAAATAGAATTAAAGAATTATAGTAAAAGTGACAAGGTAAATGAGAGAGCGAAATTACGCAACACTAAAATCTCCCCGGCGCTGCACAAAAAGAGAGAACAAAGACAAAATTCCATGGTGGTCGTCAGCCAACTGGTTCTTATCTGCCATCAGCAACTAATCATAATATAACCGAGCTCTGGATTTTTCCAGAAAGTTTCCATCAAAGTTTTGCAGTTGTGGGGTCACTGCAGAGTCTTACCCCTATGGCAGGTGGTGGCTGGAAACAGCTGGTGACGGATAAAGTGCAGTGTAAATAATCCCCATAGAATAGCTGGACGTCGTCTGTCATATCCCGTAGTGAGGATGAGACAAAGCAGAGAGGAACATCCTTGGTGTCTAAGCAGATGAAGATTTATTATTTATTAATATATTTAGTAAATACATTCTGTAAAGTAGTGGTTAATATTAGAGATGAGCGAGTAGTATTTGATCAAGTAGGTATTCGATATAATACTACGGTATTCTAAATACACGTATTCATTCGAATACTACTCGCTATTCGCAGTAAAGATTCGATTCAGAACCAGCATTGATTGGCCGAATTCTATATAGTGTATAGCATTCGGCTAATCAACGCTGGTTCTGCAGCAGGCTCGTCTTTGCTAGTCAGGAGAGCTGGCAGCTTTCTGTTACAAGGGAACTGACTTTTTCTCATAGGAATGCATTGACCAGCGTTGATTGGCCAGTGTACAGCATTCAGCCAATCAACGCTGGTTTTGCCGGAGGCTCGTCTCTGAGGAGGCGGGGGTCTAAGATCGGACCACAATGGAGACTGATGTGGTCCGATCTTAGACTCCGCCTCCTCACAGACGAGCCTCCGGCAGAACCAGCGTTGATTGGCTGAATGCTGTACACTGGCCAATCAACGCTGGTCTATTCATTCCTATGAGAAAAAGTCCCACATAACCGCAAGCTGCAGGTCTCCCGACTTGCAAAGAAGAGCCTGCTGCAGAACCGGCATTGATTGGCCGAATGCTGTACACTGTATAGCATTCGGCCAATCAACGCTGGTTCTGCAGGATGAGTAAGGGCCGGTTCACATTAGCGCTTTCCTCCTGTCCGGAAGGAGGAGTCCGCAGGAGTACCCCCCCCCCGAACAGAATATCAGCGCAACTGCAAGCACTGTGCAGTTAAAGTGCACAAACCCTATAGACTATAATGGGGCCCGTGTACTTGCCGCACACTGCCCGCATGAATTATTTGTGTGGGCAGTGCGCTGCAAGCACACGGACCTGTTATAGTCTATGGCGTCCATGCGCTTTAACTGCACAGCGCTCCCTCTAAACACTCTCCTCCTGCTACTTGTGGACTTGGTGATTCTCCTTTAGTCGAATAGTGGTTTCTAGAGATGAGCGAACACTGTTCGGATCAGCCGATCCGAACAGCACGCACCCATAGAAATGAATGGAAGCACCTGTGACGCTGACTTTGCCGGCGGCCGGCGTCACAGGTGCTTCCATTCATTTCTATGGGATCGTGCTGTTCGAATCGGCTGATCCGAACAGTGTTTCCCCTGAAACGAGCATTTTTTCCCATAGACTGTAATGGGATTCGATATTTCGATCTACTCAAAATGAGTATCGAAACTCGAATATTTCACTACTCGCTCATCTCTAGTTATTATATATTAAAAATATTGCTTTTTGTACTTTATTTTTTATAGATTATTTATTTTTGTATTTATTTTTCATTTATATTTATTTCTTTATTCTCTGATATATTACTTATTGTAGTTTATTCATTTGAATTATTTTATTTATATAAATTTTGGATTCTATTTATTGAGTTATTTCATTTCTTTTTTTTTTATAGATTTATTTATTTTTTCTCATATATTTAGTTTTTTATTTTCTGTTATATTAGTCATTTATTTTAGCTTTTTTTTTATAGGTTATGCATTTGATTTATTTTAGTTCTATAGATTTTAGATTCTACCGGTATTTATTGAGTTATATCATTTCTTTATTTTATAGATTTTTTATTTATTTATTTTTCAAATATATTTAGCTTTTTATTTTCAGCTCTATTAGTCATTTATTTGAGCTTTGTTATAGTTTATTCATTTGACGTATTTTATTTATATTGATTTTGGATTCTTTTTTATTGAGTTATATCACTTCTTTATTTGTATATATTTTTTAAATTTATTTATTTATTTATTTTTATTTTCACATACACTTAGTTGTTTATTTTCTGTTATCTTAGTCATTTATTTTAGCTTCTTTGTCGTTTATTCATTTGTTTTATTTTATTTATATAGTTTTTTCTATTCTATTTATTGAGTTACTAGCTTCTGCCCGCTACTTCGTATGCAGGTTGTTGTTGGCAATGAGCCGCTAATAATTAGCCAAATGTGGTTGGCGGTGATCCATCTGCGTCCATGTGTCGGCTCTGCTACATCTATGCATATGCGCAGCAGCCCCAGCTGTATGCATATCCGTATGGAGAGCAGAGCAAGCTGTGCTACCGCGCTGCCTTAGCTCGGCTACATCGGGCAATTCTGTGTTAGACACAGCGGAATGGCTGCTGGTGAAATTTGACACAGTTTGCCCTTTTCCCCCCAGCCACATGCCCCTGTGTTATGCACACAAACTGCTAGCGTCCTGCCTCAGCTCTGCTACATCTGCTGATTTAGAATACAGGCTTGTGTTGTGTGAGAGTGTCTGAGCAGCTTCTGTGTTAGACACGGCTGAACGGATGTTGCTGAAATGTATAACAGTTCCCCCCCCTCCCCCATCCGAGGCAGAACAACATATTCCCGCCCTACTTACTGAAACTCTACAGCCGATATTCTCCTCTTGTCCAGACACAGCCTGTATGTCCTGTAGTCTCCTGATCTTCTATGAGACTCCATTATGTTCAGCTTGCACACTGTCCGGCTTCCTCCTGTTTAGCTCCGCCCCCAAATTAGCGTGTAGTTCCGCCCACCACATAGCGTCAGCCTATGGGACGGCTGAAGGGCCTGTGATGTCATCAAAGGTCCTCAAACATAGTGTGTGTGTAAATTTGTGCTTAACAGTATGTAGTGACATCATTTACCGGGCTAAAAAGTAGCCTATATTTTAATCGGGGTTCCTATCTATCTATTTGCCAAATTTCTGCCAAATCCGTTCAGTCGTTTTTGCGTGATTGAGGAACAAACATCCATACATAGTAGGATAATAGTAGGATAGGATATCATTTCTTTTATTCAATTATATTTCACGTATATTTAGTTTTTTATTTTCTGTTATATTAGTAATTTGTTTTAGCTTCTTTGTAGTTTATTAATTTGACTTATTTTATTTATATAGACTTTTTATTCTATTGATTGCGTTATATAATTTCTTTATTTTTATTTATTTTTTATTTATTTTTGCATTGATTTTTCCCTTCTATTCATTTTTTTAAAATTTTCTGTTAAATTAGTCCTTTGTTTGAGCTTCTTTATAGTTTATGAATTTGATTTATTTTATATATATATATATATATATATATATATATTCTGCATTCTATTTATTGAGCTCTATCTTTTCTTTTAATTGGATTGATTTTTTTATTTGTTATGTATTTTATTTATGTGATAAGAGTAAAAAAAAAAACAATAAGAATACTTTAGGTGTGACTCTTGCACCCCTATGAAGTGTCACTTTTTAGCTTTACCTGTTAAGAGACAGAGCTGTGGAGTCGGTACATGGGGACCCCCCAGACGGACTACCAAGCGGTGTGCAGTGAAAGCACACAGACCCTATAAACTATAATGGGGTCCGTGTGCTTTCTGCGCGGTGTCCACGCGCAACATGTGGACAGAAAAGTACTTAATGATCTACTTTCCTGTCCACATGACTCATTCGGAGACTGTACGGAAAGCACACGGACCCCATTATAGTTCTTGGGGTCCTTGTGCTTTCACTGCCAATGCATTCAGTAGTCCGTTCGGGGGGGTCCCCATGCAGAGTTGGAGTTGATAACTTTGACACCATCCAAAACTGACTCCCGACTCCATAGTCTTAGTTAGAGACCCCTATAGATTGTTTACATCCCACAATTCATGTGAACAAATGCTAATACCCATCAGATACAGATCGTGCAGAATAAATAGGCAGTTCTCCTTTGGTTGTTACAATATCACACGTCTCCAGAATATAAATCAGGTAAATACATCTATATATGACCTGAACGTACCTGAACCTCCAGAGACTCGAGCAAGATCCATACAAGATATAACATAGACCACGGGGTACAACTCAATATCCTGCGGTTAAAGCCACAGGTCCGGTATTTATTGAGCGCTGCCTTAATAAGGATATTCTCAGCAGAGTTCTCACTATTAAAGGGATTTTTCAGGATTTACTAGGGGGAAGAAAGTGAAATAATAAAAGGCACAATTCACACAATGAGAGGAGGTGCTGGGATGACTACAGCCAAAACTGTGATTACAACCATCGTCTGGGGGGCAAACACCGGCTCTGGTGAATGAATGATATGGAAAAGCGAAGTGATCTGATTGATGTGCCATTGATTATTGTGGAAAAATCCCATTTTGTCAGCACTCAACCCAATCCCAAGGTCCGTTAAAGGAGTTAGCAAACTAACAGGATTAGTCATCAATATCAGTGAGGGGTTGACATCAAACACCCCAACAATCAGCTCTCAACAGCTGATATGCAGAGAATGGATCGGGAAGCAGACAGCAACTTTCTGTGCGTAGTGGCCAGACAAGGTAACTGCAGGCTATTCAAACTGCAGTATTCTGTTTTGGCCACTACACAGAGAACGGAGCTGTCTGTTTCTCTGTGTATCAGCTGCCTAGAAGACCCTGCCCTGACACCCGGTACCCCCTACTAATCTGATATTGGATAGGTCGTCAATATATATATATATATATATATATATATATATATATATATATGTAGATTTTATTTCTATAGCACCAAACTCTTCTGCAACTTGTTACAAATCTGTCTTTTTTTTTTTTATCCCTGACCAGTGCACTCAGCTGGAGCGCGAGAATCCTCCATTCTGTTACATGGCTTAGCCAGGATATTATTAGGCCTTCTGGATTAATGTCACAGATGAGTCTCTGGCAGAACCAGCATTGATTGTCCGAATGCTATACACTGTGTAGCATTCGTCCAATCAATGCTGGTTCTGCAGGACGAGTAAGTTCACATTAGCGCTTGCCTCCCGTCCGGAAGGAGTCCACAGGAGAACCCCCCTGAACGGAATATCAGCGCAACTGCAAGCGCTGTGCAGTTAAAGCGCACGGACCCGCTATAGTCTATGGGGTCCGTGCGCTTTAACTGCACTTCGCTCCTCCTAAACACTCTCCTCCGGCTACTCGTGGACTTGGTGACTCTCCTTTAGTCGAATAGTGATTTCCCCTGAAACGAGCATTTTTTCCCATAGACTGTAATGGGATTCGATATTCGATCGAGTAGTTGAATACTGAGGCTCTACTGGAAACGAATATCGAATCTCGAATATTTCACTACTCGCTCATCTCTACTAGCCACTTAATTTCCGTCTTATTGAGTGCTGTATATATATATATATATATATATACTAGCTGGTACCCGCGACTTCGTCTGCGGTGATTGTAGAAGTGGGTATATACAGGCGCGGGTAAGGTTTTCGTACTGTGTATAAGCGATGGGATATGAAATGTAACTTTGTATCTTGTTTTTTCTGTAATTCAGAGAATACGTGAGACTTTTGTGTTGCAGTTACTTTGTATTAGAGCTGCTATATATATATACGGTGTTGTGAGAAACTTTACATAGTGACTTTGGGACAGAAGTATTTGAAGTTAACCCTTTCCCGCCGATGGCATTTTTTGATTTTCGTTTTTGACTCCCCTCCTTCTAAACCCCATAACTTTTGTATTTCTCCGCTCCCAGAGCCATATGAGGTCTTAATTTTTCCTGGGACAAATTTTTCTTCATGATGCCACCATTATTTATTCTATATAATGTACTGGGAAGCAGGGGAAAAATTCAGAATGGGGTGGATTTGAAGAAAAAATGCATTTCTGCGACTTTCTTACGGGCTTTGGTTTTACGGCGTTCACTGTGCAACCAAAATGACATGTCCCCTATATTCTGTGTTTCGTTACGATTCCGGGGATACCAAATTTATATGGTTTTAGTTACATTTTGACCCCTTAAAAAAAATCCAAAACTGTGTTAAAAAATTATTTTTTGAAAAGTCGCCATATTCCGACAGCCGTAACTTTTTTATACGTCCGTGTACGGGGATGTATAGGGCGTCTTTTTTTGCGGGGCCGGGTGTACTTTGTAGTTCTACCATTTTCGGGAAATGTTATTGCTTTGATCACTTTTTATTCAAATTTTTAGCAGAATCAAAACAGTGAAAAAATGGCGGTTTGGCACTTTTGACCCTTTTTCCCGCTACGGCGTTTACCGAACAGGAAAAATATTTGTATAACTTTGTAGAGCGGGCGATTTCGGACGTGGGGATACCTAACATGTATGTGTTTCACAGTTTTTAACTACTTTTATATGTGTTCTAGGGAAAGGAGGGTGATTTGAATTTTTAATCCTTTTTATTTATTTTTTTATATTTTTTTTTACTTTTTTTAAACTTTTTTTTTTGCATTTATTAGACCGCCTAGGGGTATTGACATGGGTGGGCGGTGTCGCGGATTGTCAGAGTGGTGGGGTTCGGCAAACATGGCTGCTCCGGAGCGTTAAAGAGCGCCTCCTGGAGTATCGTTAAGGTGAGGGGCAAAGTGGTAAAGTATATGTATATGTGATTGTGTGGGGTTAGGGGCGAGGCTGCAGAGGGCAATATGAATTTTGTGGCTTGCTATGGTCCAAAGTGTGTGAGATTGCAGAGATGGTGGTGTGAGTTTGGGTTTTGTGGGGGTCCTGGCACAAACGTATGTGCGCTATTGTAACGAAAAGTAGCCTATTGTTTAATCGAGTGTATTAACTATGTTTGTGGAAAATTTCAGCCAAATTGGTAGAGCGGTTTTTCCGTGATTGAGGAACAAACATCCGAAAATGCAAACATCCAAACACACAAACCCACAAACCCACAAACTCACAAACTTTCACATTTATAATATTAATAGGATATATATATATATATATATATATATATATATATATATATATATATATTTATATATATAGTAACCTGGAAAGTGGAAGCAGTAATAAGCTCTAAAGACCTGACAGAAAGGCTCCTATAACAACCGTGCAGTGTCTTAAAGGGATATTCTCAGTAGTCACTGCACTGTATTCATGGCCACTGCTCTATTTAGTTCTGTGGGGTGGACGGAAATGAGCACAGCTCTCCATAGAAGTATATGGAGCGACTACATTCACTACGTCTGCACTCACCCAGAGGACTTGGGGATCCCCGTTCTAGTGATGACTGGCATTCCATCCACTTCATTGGACTGATAACTGCTGTAGCAATCTTCAACTTGAATCTGATAACTTGCTGCACCGTGATAACCGTGATATACAAATATAAGAGATACATTGTTCTGCATGTGGAATAATTGGTTTGTCTTTCTTTTTTAGGTGTTTTGGGGCTATCATGGCATGAGACAGCAGGAGTATACTAGTAAGTATGCAAAATGTATGTACAATGTATATAAATGTTTACATCCTACTGATATTACCACTAGAAGAGATGAGTGCACTGATCTGTCATGTATCAAATTTGTTCAGGATTTCCTCTAAATTTCAGATTCCGCAGGAATCAATACTGTAGAGTTTCGTCACGGATGAACCACTGATAATGGTGGTGTTAGGCCCAGTTCACATCTGCTTTCAGGCCACGCCGTTCCCCTCTCCGCATGAAAAATGCAGAGCGAAAAGTCCTGGAAGCAGCTCTTCTCTCTCCACATTTTTCATGCGGAAACCTTACAGACCCCATTAGAGTCTATGGGGTCTGCGGGTTTCCTTTAGGCAACCACTTTTTTTATGCGGATTAGGTTTTTGTTTGGGGGTCCCCAAGCGGACTCCCTGAACGGAATCCCATCCACATATGTGAACCGGGCCTTTAGGTTAGGTGACTCTCAGTGATTGAAACTTGGTAAAAAATATGCAAATCTATTCTCCAGGATGTAATTAGGAGAACAGTGCACTCTGTATGCTGCCCTCTAGAGGGCAGCCTCCTTAACATCATGCATGACTCAGTTAAAAAGTCTAATATCATGATGCGGATTTAATTGCCAAATTAGTATTTCTATTCCAAAAGGAACAGATTCCCAGCTATGGACAGCGCTGTTTCGGCCTATTGGGCCTCCTCAGCATAGCGCAGGGATACTGATTTGGTAGAGTGAGAGACTATAGACCAGGGTCAGGGGATAATCGTACACATCAGGGAGAGTGTGTGCCTACATAGGCAGTACGGAGACTTACAAGTCATTCCTGCTCCGCTAGGGATTCTGTGTAAAAAATATGCAAATCTATTCTCCAGGATGTAATTAGGAGAACAGTGCACTCTGTACGCTGCCCTCTAGAGGGCAGCCTCCTTAGCATCATGCATGACTCAGTTAAAAAGTCTAATATCATGATGCGAGGTTTATTGCCAAATTAGTATTTCTATTCCAAAAGGAACAGATTCCCAGCTATGGATGGCGCTGTTTCGGCCTATTGGGCCTCCTCAGCATAGTGTAGGGATTGAAACTTGGTCAATGACCAAAAATTACTTGTGGATTTTTCTGATCAAGTATCATGACATTATATAGTATACTCCATGTCCGAAAAGTCCAATGAACAACTTTACAGGACAATAGAGGCATTTTTAACGTGGCCCAAATTTATCCAAAAATTGACTTGAATCTGAATCTGGCCAAATGTAATTTGCACAAGAAAATCATGGCTTTGGTTTCTGACAAGCCCCAAACCCTAGAAAATTCACGGCCATATCCATTTTTAATTCTTAATATTTTAAAAAAATTTTAACCTTTCATCCTATTAATATTATAAATGTGAAAGTTTGTGAGTTTGTGGGTTTGTGGGTTTGTGTGTTTGGATGTTTGCATTTTCGGATGTTTGTTCCTCAATCACGGAAAAACCGCTCCACCAATTTGGCTGAAATTTTCCACAAACATAGTTAATACACTTGATTAAACAATAGGCTACTTTTCGTTACAATAGCGCACATACGTTTGTGCCAGGACCCCCACAAAACCCAAACTCACACCACCATCTCTGCAATCTCACACACTTTGGACCATAGCAAGCCACAAAATTCATATTACCCCCTACAGCCTCGCCCCTAACCCCACACAATCACATATACATATACTTTACCACTTTGCCCCTCACCTTAACGATACTCCAGGAGGCGCTCTTTAACGCTCCGGAGCAGCCATGTTTGCCGACCCCCACCACTCTGACAATCCGCGACACCGTCCACCCATGTCAATAATTTATTAGACCCTAGGCGGTCTAATAAATGCAAAAAAAAAAGTTTAAAAAAAGTAAAAAAAATATAAAAAAATAAATAAAAAGGATTAAAAATTCAAATCACCCTCCTTTCCCTAGAACACATATAAAAGTAGTTAAAAACTGTGAAACACATACATGTTAGGTATCCCCGCGTCCAAAATCGCCCGCTCTACAAAGCTATACAAATATTTTTCCTGTTCGGTAAACGCCGTAGCGGGAAAAAGGGTCAAAAGTGCCAAACCGCCATTTTTTCACTGTTTTGATTCTGCTAAAAATTTGAATAAAAAGTGATCAAAGCAATAACATTTCCCGAAAATGGTAGAACTACAAAGTACACCCGTTCCCGCAAAATAAGACGCCCTATACATCCCCGTACACGGACGTATAAAAAAGTTACGGCTGTCGGAATATGGCGACTTTTCAAAAAATAATTTTTTAACACAGTTTTGGATTTTTTTTAAGGGGTCAAAATGTAAATAAAACCATATAAATTTGGTATCCCCGGAATCGTAACGAAACACAGAATATAGGGGACATGTCATTTTGGTTGCACAGTGAACGCCGTAAAACCAAAGCCCGTAAGAAAGTCGCAGAAATGCATTTTTTCTTCAAATCCACCCCATTCTGAATTTTTTCCCTGCTTCCCAGTACATTCTATAGAATAAATAATGGTGCCATCATGAAGAAAAATTTGTCCCAGGAAAAATTAAGACCTCATATGGCTCTGGGAGCAGAGAAATAAAAAAGTTATGGGGTTTAGAAGGAGGGGAGTCAAAAACGAAAATCAAAAAATGCCATCGGCGGGAAAGGGTTAACTTCAAATACTTCTGTCCCAAAGTCACTATGTAAAGTTTCTCACAACACCGTATAGCAGCTCAAATACAAAGTAACTTCAACACAAAAGTCTCACGTATTCTCTGAATTACAGCAAAAACAAGATACAAAGTTACATTTCATATCCCATCGCTTATACACAGTACGAAAACCTTACCCGTGCCTGTATATACCCACTGCTACAATCACCGCAGACGAAGTCGCGGGTACCAGCTAGTTGTCTAATAAATTCAATTGTGGATACGTCCCCTTTAAGGCTGTGGCCCAATGTTGCGAAAATTCAGCTTTTTTTGTTGCAGATTTTGCTGCGGTTTTTTAAGCCAAAGTCAGGAATGGATTGAGCAGGATAGAGAAGTATAAGAACTTCCTATAGATTTCCCCTTCCTTTTGTAGCCGTTCTTGGCTTTGGCTCAAAAAAACCGCAACAAAAAAAAATCTGCGTTTCCGCAACGTGTAAGAGAGTTCAGGTTCCTAGTTTTATATGTACAGTAGTTTCATTCATTACTGAAATGACTTCGTTGGCAGATGAATGAAGGAATATTTATTGGATATTATTACATGTAACTTTAGGGATTCTATACATTAATGTATTTTTAGCCGCTAAACAGAATTTTTTTTCTATGGAAACTTAGTAAAATAGGCAAAGATATAATTGGTTATTTACACTGTAATGGGAGAGGCTCAGATTAGGATCAGCACTTTACATGATCTGGCAGCAGTTGAGCGCAACGTATTCTATACTACGTGTAGTGTTGTTCTATCAGTGTAAATCTAATGATTCCATGGGGTTTTTATGTAGTATTTTCATCGTGGATATCTGGTTCTATCTTAAGGCTGTATACATTTTTGGGGGAGACGTGCTACTCAACAAAATCCTGATGAATGTAACATAAGCCAAGTGGTAGGAACTAGATGTGATGAAAGATAAGCAATAGGCCTTGGAGGCATGGGTTCTTTGTCGAAAACTTGTGTGTACCCCATCAATTCTGGTTAGTGTTTGGATACCAATTAGGTAAAAGGATAGGTCAGGAAACTCTTGAGAGACCAATATCAACTTACAGATGTATTTTTTTTTATGTTTGCAGCCTTATAAGTGCAAAAATTAGAGAATGAATGAGGATAGGCGCACATGGTTTGTGAACCCCCCCTTTGATTTCAGTGGACAGAGCGGCCACCTGTCTGGTTTCATATATGTCACTGCTTCAGCTAACTGAACAAAGGTTATGGGACTTGTTTTCTCCTGATACATCAGGGTCCCAAAGGCAAAAGTGTCAATGGGGTCACCAACCCACCCAAAGTAAATCTTCCCCGTAATTCCTCACCCTTTTGCTCATACCCCTACTCTCCATTGCCTACTGCTCACTATTTCCCCTCCTCTCTCACATACTTCTCCTCATGCCCCCCTCCTCGCTTACTGTTCCCAATGGTTCCCCTCTCTTAGGTTCACACTAGCAGTTGGGTTTCCATCCTTGTAAGTCCGAAAAACGGAAACCCTATCCACTTAAAAAGTGGTTACACACAGAAACCTGCAGACCCCTTAAGCTATAATGGAGTCCACGTGGTTTCCGCCCGATTTTCACCAATTTTCTCACCACCGATTTTATGCAGAGTGCTTGAACGCTAATGTGAAGTTACCATAAGTTATTTCATTGCCTTCCCTACAGCTCTCTGCACCATTCCTCCTCTTCTTCCTCCTTTGGTGCAGGACCTTTGTCATTTGACTGTTGTGTTCTTCTAGTTACAATTTATTTGCAATTTTTGCTTCTGAAATTGACGTAGAAATGTTTCAGAAACAAGATGGTTCCAAGTACATCAAAGTCATCCATGGAGTCTTTGCCACAATTTGCTACAAAATTGCAACATTTTCTCTGGGGTTCCCATTTGGCCCCATCCATAGTAGGGAGATAGTCATAATCTGATCATACTAATAGGACATACAGTATAGAGGCGGCCGAGATAGGATATGTCATATAATATGGATATCTGGTGGCTGGGAGGAAAAACACAGCCCTAGAAGGTGGATCCAAACTGAACAAACGTATCTTGTATACATGACTAGTGCGGTTGAGCCAATATTGACTTTTCAGGATCGATTTTAAAATCCGATTTCCGATCATTTTTCATTCGAACCCGATCTCGATCCCAATTCCGATCCCAATGCAAGTCAATGGGATTTTTTACTAATCGGAGATCGGATTTTAAAAACGATCCTATTCACTATACAGCATGGAATCTAGCAATTGAATCCTTTAATTGTTAGAATCCACGCTGTGTGGTGAATCACTAAGTAGCCAGAGGATTTTTTTTTAATCCTCTGGCTACTTAGTTCCACCTGGTGTCCACTTACCTGCAGAGATGGCTGCTCCGGTGCCCGGTGTTCTCCTTCTTCTTCGCCTCGCTGCTGCTCCATGCTGCTCTTCTCGCCTCGCTGCCCCCTGCCTCCCAGATTAGGAGAGTGTGGGCGGGTTAGAAGAGTGTGGGCGGGTACTGGGTGGGGAGACATCACATCTCCCCGCCCTGTACCCGCCACCACTCTCCTAGGCCACAAGCCCCGCCTACCTAGCTCTTTAAACACTAACCTAGCGAGACGAGAAGAGCAGCATGTAGCGGCAGCGAGGTGAAGAAGAACACCGGGCACCGGAGCAGCCATCTCTGGAGGTAAGTAGCTACTAGAGATGTTAGTTTAGTCTCCCATTAGAATGAATGGAGGCAGCCGGTGCACAGGCGGTTAAGGCTGTGTGCCGGCTGCTTCCATTCATTCCTATGGAACTGCAGCGGAGCCTTCACACTGAGTATACAATCCACTCAGAATGGAGTGTGAAGGCTAAGCAAAGCATTGTGGGAAATAGCACGATCTCGATCCCACCTAAAAAGATTGTGTTCGGAATTCCGATCGCGATCGTGAAATTTTCTCGATCGCCGATCGGAATCCGATCTTTTCCGAACACGATCGCTCAACCCTAATGACTAGTATATATGACGCATTCACTAATGCTCATAGTATACTGTGTACAGAAGCATCTACAGAGGAACATTATGGACAGTAGAAATCTATACAGGAATAATAGTGACACATTCCATGTACCCTCTAGGAGATCACGCGATCCTGTAGGTCATATTCCGTGGACCATCCAACCCTCTCTCGCCGGTGAAGGACAGTTTTATATACTAAAAAAAAAAAAATAGCCTGAACAGAGCGCGGCCGAGTCCTGCTAACGTGTAATGTAACGTATTGAGTTAGGGCCAAAATGTGCATGCTGCAGGAAATCCCCAGTCACCATTACAATTATACAACCCTTTGGGCTATATTAAAAGCCCTCAAATTAATGGGCTGCATCCTCATCTGATGAAGAGCTTTTAATGTAGCCCGAAAAGTTATGAGATGGTAGCGTCCCCGGGAGGATTTAGCGGGAGATTTCCTACATTACCTTCTCCGTTACACTTTCGCTGGGTTCTATGGCCTTAAAGTTCTGCGCTTTTTATTGGAAGTCATAAAAATATTTTATCTCTTATCTCCTGTGGTTAAGCCGAGGCCGACTAAAAGTCTATGTGGCGAATATGAAGGAGGACTCTTGGAAGACCATGAATATATCTCAGATACTCTCAGCCTAAGATCAAAGTGTTTATCGGATTATAAAATGAACTGAATAATAATTTTGTGTCTAACCGGCCTATATGGGGGTCTATTCCATCCTATGATACATGCCTGGCCGGGCATACATGTGTTTTTACCAAAGGAAAGCGGAATAAACTCCTATCAGACATCAGGACTTGACATATTAGCTTCAACATGAAGTGTTGCTGATCCCTCTTGCCCCAACCTCAGCTATCGGGGAGAGTCAAGAGTCTCAGGACCCGGCCGAACACATTGGAGCAAATTTATTAAGACTAATGTTTCCTACAATAGTCATAATAAATGGCCTGACAGGCACAAGACATGTCTGACTTATGAAGAGGCTCCGGCTCGTGTACCAGAATGGAAATCTATATCAGTCAATAACTAGTGGAGATCTCCTGCACAGCTCACACCAGAAAACTAGCAGGAGTTATAATAAATCTATCAGGCCAAAGTGTCCCTGGCCCCTCTCTAACATTTGGGAAAATGGCTAGCAAGGCACAGAATGCGGGGTGTCTCACATTGCTAAAAAAAGGGCCCCAGAATATCACCCCGAGGCTGGAGAGGTCATAGGAAACACCAATCTTATTTTCTCCACTGTGTGCACTATCCTGCACTGTGACATCACTGTGTGTATTATCTCTGTACTGTGACATCACTGTGTGTATTATCCTGCACTGTGACATCACTGTGTGTATTATCTCTGTACTGTGACATCACTGTGTGTATTATCCCTGTACTGTGACATCACTGTGTGTATTATCTCTGTACTGTGACATCACTGTGTGCACTATCCTGTACTGTGACATCACTGTGTGGATTATCCTGTACTGTGACATCACTGTGTGTATTATCTCTGTACTGTGACATCACTGTGTGTATTATCTCTGTACTGTGACATCACTGTGTGTATTATCTCTGTACTGTGACATCACTGTGTGTATTATCCTGTACTGTGACATCACTGTGTGTATTATCTCTGTACTGTGACATCACTGTGTGTATTATCCCTGTACTGTGACATCACTGTGTGTATTATCTCTGTACTGTGACATCACTGTGTGTATTATCCCTGTATTGTGACATCACTGTGTGTATTATCTCTGTACTGTGACATCACTGTGTGTATTATCCCTGTACTGTGACATCACTGTGTGTATTATCTCTGTACTGTGACATCACTGTGTGCACTATCCTGTACTGTGACATCACTGTGTGTATTATCCTGTACTGTGACATCACTGTGTGTATTATCTCTGTACTGTGACATCACTGTGTGTATTATCTCTGTACTGTGACATCACTGTGTGTATTATCTCTGTACTGTGACATCACTGTGTGTATTATCCTGTACTGTGACATCACTGTGTGTATTATCTCTGTACTGTGACATCACTGTGTGTATTATCCCTGTACTGTGACATCACTGTGTGTATTATCCTGTACTGTGACATCACTGTGTGTATTATCTCTGTACTGTGACATCACTGTGTGTATTATCTCTGTACTGTGACATCACTGTGTGTATTATCTCTGTACTGTGACATCACTGTGTGTATTATCCTGTACTGTGACATCACTGTGTGTATTATCTCTGTACTGTGACATCACTGTGTGTATTATCCCTGTACTGTGACATCACTGTGTGTATTATCCCTGTACTGTGACATCACTGTGTGTATTATCCTGTACTGTGACATCACTGTGTGTATTATCCCTGTACTGTGACATCACTGTGTGTATTATCCTGTACTGTGACATCACTGTGTGTATTATCTCTGTACTGTGACATCACTGTGTGTATTATCCTGTACTGTGACATCACTGTATGTATTATCCCTGTACTATGACATCACTGTGTGTATTATCCCTGTACTGTGACGTCACTGTGTGTAATATCCTGTACTGTGACATCACTGTGTGTATTATCTCTGTACTGTGACATCACTGTGTGTATTATCCCTGTACTGTGACATCACTGTGTGTATTATCCCTGTACTGTGACATCACTGTGTGCATTATCCTGTACTGTGACATCACTGTGTGTATTATCCCTGTACTGTGACATCACTGTGTGTATTATCCCTGTACTGTGACATCACTGTGTGTATTATCCTGTACTGTGACATCACTGTGTATATTATCCCTGTACTGTGACATCACTGTGTGTATTATCTCTGTACTGTGACGTCACTGTGTGTATTATCCTGTACTGTGACATCACTGTGTGTATTATCCCTGTATTGTGACATCACTGTGTGTATTATCCTGTACTGTGACATCACTGTGTGTATTATCCCTGTACTGTGACATCACTGTGTGTATTACCCCTGTATTGTGACATCACTGTGTCCACTATCCTGTACTGTGACATCACTGTGTGTATTATCCTGTACTGTGACATCACTGTGTGTATTATCTCTGTACTGTGACATCACTGTGTGTATTATCTCTGTACTGTGACATCACTGTGTGTATTATCCTGTACTGTGACATCACTGTGTGTATTATCTCTGTACTGTGACATCACTGTGTGTATTATCCCTGTACTGTGACATCACTGTGTGTATTATCCCTGTACTGTGACATCACTGTGTGTATTATCCTGTACTGTGACATCACTGTGTGTATTATCCCTGTACTGTGACATCACTGTGTGTATTATCCTGTACTGTGACATCACTGTGTGTATTATCTCTGTACTGTGACATCACTGTGTGTATTATCCTGTACTGTGACATCACTGTGTGTATTATCCCTGTACTATGACATCACTGTGTGTATTATCCCTGTACTGTGACGTCACTGTGTGTAATATCCTGTACTGTGACATCACTGTGTGTATTATCTCTGTACTGTGACATCACTGTGTGTATTATCCCTGTACTGTGACATCACTGTGTGTATTATCCCTGTACTGTGACATCACTGTGTGCATTATCCTGTACTGTGACATCACTGTGTGTATTATCCCTGTACTGTGACATCACTGTGTGTATTATCCCTGTACTGTGACATCACTGTGTGTATTATCCTGTACTGTGACATCACTGTGTATATTATCCCTGTACTGTGACATCACTGTGTGTATTATCTCTGTACTGTGACGTCACTGTGTGTATTATCCTGTACTGTGACATCACTGTGTGTATTATCCCTGTACTGTGACATCACTGTGTGTGTTATCCTGTACTGTGACATCACTGTGTGTATTATCTCTGTACTGTGACATCACTGTGTGTATTATCCCTGTACTGTGACATCACTGTGTGTATTATCTCTGTACTGTGACGTCACTGTGTGTATTATCCTGTACTGTGACATCACTGTGTGTATTATCTCTGTACTGTGACATCACTGTGTGTATTATCCTGTACTGTGACATCACTGTGTGTATTATCTCTGTACTGTGACATCACTGTGTGTATTATCCCTGTACTGTGACATCACTGTGTGTATTATCCCTGTACTGTGACATCACTGTGTGTATTATCCTGTACTGTGACATCACTGTGTGTATTATCCCTGTACTGTGACATCACTGTGTGTATTATCCCTGTACTGTGACATCACTGTGTGTATTATCCTGTACTGTGACATCACTGTGTGTATTATCTCTGTACTGTGACATCACTGTGTGTATTATCCCTGTACTGTGACATCACTGTGTGTATTATCCCTGTACTGTGACATCACTGTGTGTATTATCCCTGTACTGTGACATCACTGTGTGTATTATCTCTGTACTGTGACGTCACTGTGTGTATTATCCTGTACTGTGACATCACTGTGTGTATTATCCCTGTACTGTGACATCACTGTGTGTATTATCCTGTACTGTGACATCACTGTGTGTATTATCTCTGTACTGTGACATCACTGTGTGTATTATCCCTGTACTGTGACATCACTGTGTGTATTATCTCTGTACTGTGACGTCACTGTGTGTATTATCCTGTACTGTGACATCACTGTGTGTATTATCTCTGTACTGTGACATCACTGTGTGTATTATCCTGTACTGTGACATCACTGTGTGTATTATCTCTGTACTGTGACATCACTGTGTGTATTATCTCTGTACTGTGACATCACTGTGTGTATTATCTCTGTACTGTGACATCACTGTGTGTATTATCCTGTACTGTGACATCACTGTGTGTATTATCTCTGTACTGTGACATCACTGTGTGTATTATCCCTGTACTGTGACATCACTGTGTGTATTATCCCTGTACTGTGACATCACTGTGTGTATTATCCTGTACTGTGACATCACTGTGTGTATTATCCCTGTACTGTGACATCACTGTGTGTATTATCCCTGTACTGTGACATCACTGTGTGTATTATCCTGTACTGTGACATCACTGTGTGTATTATCTCTGTACTGTGACATCACTGTGTGTATTATCCTGTACTGTGACATCACTGTGTGTATTATCCCTGTACTATGACATCACTGTGTGTATTATCCCTGTACTGTGACGTCACTGTGTGTATTATCCTGTACTGTGACATCACTGTGTTTATTATCTCTGTACTGTGACATCACTGTGTGTATTATCCCTGTACTGTGACATCACTGTGTGTATTATCCCTGTACTGTGACATCACTGTGTGTATTATCCTGTACTGTGACATCACTGTGTGTATTATCTCTGTACTGTGACATCACTGTGTGTATTATCCCTGTGCTGTGACATCACTGTGTGTATTATCCCTGTACTGTGACATCACTGTGTGTATTATCTCTGTACTGTGACGTCACTGTGTGTATTATCCTGTACTGTGACATCACTGTGTGTATTATCCCTGTACTGTGACATCACTGTGTGTATTATCCTGTACTGTGACATCACTGTGTGTATTATCTCTGTACTGTGACATCACTGTGTGTATTATCCCTGTACTGTGACATCACTGTGTGTATTATCTCTGTACTGTGACATCACTGTGTGTATTATCCTGTACTGTGACATCACTGTGTGTATTATCTCTGTACTGTGACATCACTGTGTGTATTATCTCTGTACTGTGACATCACTGTGTGTATTATCCCTGTACTGTGACATCACTGTGTGTATTATCTCTGTACTGTGACATCACTGTGTGTATTATCCTGTACTGTGACATCACTGTGTGTCTGATCTCTGTACTGTGACATCACTGTGTGTATTATCTCTGTACTGTGACATCACTGTGTGTATTATCCTGTACTGTGACATCACTGTGTGTATTATCTCTGTACTGTGACATCACTGTGTGTCTGATCTCTGTACTGTGACATCACTGTGTGTCTGATCTCTGTACTGTGACATCACTGTGTGTCTGATCTCTGTACTGTGACATCACTCTGTGTATTATCCTGTACTGTGACATCACTGTGTGTATTATCCCTGTACTATGACATCACTGTGTGTATTATCTCTGTACTGTGACATCACTGTGTGTATTATCCCTGTACTGTGACATCACTGTGTGTATTATCTCTGTACTGTGACATCACTGTGTGTATTATCCCTGTACTGTGACATCACTGTGTGTATTATCTCTGTACTGTGACATCACTGTGTGTATTATCCTGTACTGTGACATCACTGTGTGTATTATCTCTGTACTGTGACATCACTGTGTGTATTATCCTGTACTGTGACATCACTGTGTGTATTATCCTGTACTGTGACATCACTGTGTGTATTATCTCTGTACTGTGACATCACTGTGTGTATTATCCCTGTACTGTGACATCACTGTGTGTATTATCCTGTACTGTGACATCACTGTGTGTATTATCTCTGTACTGTGACATCACTGTGTGTATTATCCTGTACTGTGACATCACTGTGTGTATTATCTCTGTACTGTGACATCACTATGTGTATTATCTCTGTACTGTGACATCACTGTGTGTATTATCCTGTACTGTGACATCACTGTGTGTATTATCCCTGCACTGTGACATCACTGTGTGTATTATCCTGTACTGTGACATCACTGTGTGTATTATCTCTGTACTGTGACATCACTATGTGTATTATCTCTGTACTGTGACATCACTGTGTGTATTATCCTGTACTGTGACATCACTGTGTGTATTATCCTGTACTGTGACATCACTGTGTGTATTATCCTGTACTGTGACATCACTGTGTGTATTATCCCTGTACTGTGACATCACTGTGTGTATTATCTCTGTACTGTGACATCACTGTGTGTATTATCCTGTATTGTGACATCACTGTGTGTATTATCCCTGTACTGTGACATCACTGTGTGTATTATCTCTGTACTGTGACATCACTGTGTGTATTATCTCTGTACTGTGACCTCACTATGTGTATTATCCCTGTACTGTGACATCGCTGTGTGTATTATCCTGTACTGTGACATCAGTGTGTGTATTATCCCTGTACTGTGACATCACTGTGTGTATTATCCCTGTACTGTGACATCACTGTGTGTATTATCCTGTACTGTGACATCACTGTGTGTATTATCCCTGTATTGTGACATCACTGTGTGTATTATCTCTGTACTGTGACATCACTATGTGTATTATCCCTGTACTGTGACATCGCTGTGTGTATTATCCTGTACTGTGACATCAGTGTGTGTATTATCCCTGTACTGTGACATCGCTGTGTGTATTATCCCTGTACTGTGACATCACTGTGTGTATTATCCTGTACTGTGACATCACTGTGTGTATTATCTCTGTACTGTGACATCACTATGTGTATTATCCCTGTACTGTGACATCACTGTGTGTATTATCCTGTACTGTGACATCACTGTGTGTATTATCCTGTACTGTGACATCACTGTGTGTATTATC
Source organism: Leptodactylus fuscus (assembly GCF_031893055.1). Classification (NCBI taxonomy): domain Eukaryota; kingdom Metazoa; phylum Chordata; class Amphibia; order Anura; family Leptodactylidae; genus Leptodactylus; species Leptodactylus fuscus. The sequence continues at coordinate 14,493,742 of NC_134266.1, forward strand.
CTGTACTGTGACATCACTGTGTGTATTATCCTGTACTGTGACATCACTGTGTGTCTGATCTCTGTACTGTGACATCACTGTGTGTATTATCTCTGTACTGTGACATCACTGTGTGTATTATCCTGTACTGTGACATCACTGTGTGTATTATCCCTGTACTGTGACATCACTGTGTGTATTATCCCTGTACTGTGACATCACTGTGTATATTATCCCTGTACTGTGACATCACTGTGTGTATTATCCCTGTACTGTGACATCACTGTGTGTATTATCCTGTACTGTGACATCACTGTGTGTATTATCCCTGTATTGTGACATCACTGTGTGTATTATCCCTGTACTGTGACATCACTGTGTGTATTATCCCTGTACTGTGACATCACTGTGTGTATTATCCTGTACTGTGACATCACTGTGTGTATTATCCCTGTACTGTGACATCGCTGTGTGTATTATCCCTGTACTGTGACATCACTATGTGTATTATCCCTGTACTGTGACATCACTGTGTGTATTATCTCTGTACTGTGACATCACTATGTGTATTATCCCTGTACTGTGACATCGCTGTGTGTATTATCTCTGTACTGTGACATCACTATGTGTATTATCCCTGTACTGTGACATCACTGTGTGTATTATCCCTGTACTGTGACATCACTGTGTGTATTATCCCTGTACTGTGACATCACTGTGTGTATTATCTCTGTACTGTGACATCACTGTGTGTATTATCCCTGTACTGTTACATCACTGTGTGTATTATCTCTATACTGTGACATCACTGTGTGTATTATCTCTATACTGTGACATCACTATGTGTATTATCCCTGTACTGTGACATCGCTGTGTGTATTATCTCTGTACTGTGACATCACTATGTGTATTATCCCTGTACTGTGACATCACTGTGTGTATTATCCCTGTACTGTGACATCACTGTGTGTATTATCCCTGTATTGTGACATCACTGTGTGTATTATCTCTGTACTGTGACATCACTGTGTATTATCCCTGTACTGTGACATCACTGTGTGTATTATCCTGTACTGTGACATCACTGTGTGTATTATCTCTGTACTGTGACATCACTGTGTGTATTATCCTGTACTGTGACATCACTGTGTGTATTATCCCTGTACTGTGACATCACTGTGTGTATTATCCCTGTACTGTGACATCACTGTGTGTATTATCCCTGTACTGTGACATCACTGTGTGTATTATCCCTGTACTGTGACATCACTGTGTGTATTATCTCTGTACTGTGACATCACTGTGTGTATTATCCTGTACTGTGACATCACTGTGTGTATTATCTCTGTACTGTGACATCACTGTGTGTATTATCCCTGTATTGTGACATCACTGTGTGTATTATCTCTGTACTGTGACATCACTTTGTGTATTATCCCTGTACTGTGACATCGCTGTGTGTATTATCCTGTACTGTGACATCACTGTGTGTATTATCCTGTACTGTGACATCACTGTGTGTATTATCCCTGTACTGTGACATCGCTGTGTGTATTATTCTGTACTGTGACATCACTGTGTGTATTATCTCTGTACTGTGACATCACTATGTGTATTATCCCTGTACTGTGACATCACTGTGTGTATTATCCTGTACTGTGACATCACTGTGTGTATTATCCTGTACTGTGACATCACTGTGTGTATTATCCTGTACTGTGACATCACTGTGTGTATTATCCTGTACTGTGACATCACTGTGTGTCTGATCTCTGTACTGTGACATCACTGTGTGTATTATCTCTGTACTGTGACATCACTGTGTGTATTATCCTGTACTGTGACATCACTGTGTGTCTGATCTCTGTACTGTGACATCACTGTGTGTATTATCTCTGTACTGTGACATCACTGTGTGTATTATCCTGTACTGTGACATCACTGTGTGTATTATCTCTGTACTGTGACATCACTGTGTGTATTATCTCTGTACTGTGACATCACTTTGTGTATTATCCCTGTACTGTGACATCGCTGTGTGTATTATCCTGTACTGTGACATCACTGTGTGTATTATCCTGTACTGTGACATCACTGTGTGTATTATCCCTGTACTGTGACATCGCTGTGTGTATTATCCTGTACTGTGACATCACTGTGTGTATTATCTCTGTACTGTGACATCACTATGTGTATTATCCCTGTACTGTGACATCACTGTGTGTATTATCTCTGTACTGTGACATCACTATGTGTATTATCCCTGTACTGTGACATCGCTGTGTGTATTATCTCTGTACTGTGACATCACTATGTGTATTATCCCTGTACTGTGACATCACTGTGTGTATTATCCCTGTACTGTGACATCACTGTGTGTATTATCCCTGTACTGTGACATCACTGTGTGTATTATCTCTGTACTGTGACATCACTGTGTGTATTATCCCTGTACTGTTACATCACTGTGTGTATTATCTCTATACTGTGACATCACTGTGTGTATTATCTCTATACTGTGACATCACTGTGTGTATTATCCTGTACTGTGACATCACTGTGTGTATTATCCTGTACTGTGACATCACTGTGTGTATTATCTCTATACTGTGACATCACTGTGTGTATTATCCTGTACTGTGACATCACTGTGTGTATTATCCCTGTATTGTGACATCACTGTGTGTATTATCTCTGTACTGTGACATCACTGTGTATTATCCCTGTACTGTGACATCACTGTGTGTATTATCCTGTACTGTGACATCACTGTGTGTATTATCTCTGTACTGTGACATCACTGTGTGTATTATCCTGTACTGTGACATCACTGTGTGTATTATCTCTGTACTATGACATCACTGTGTGTATTATCCTGTACTGTGACATCACTGTGTGTATTATCTCTGTACTGTGACATCACTGTGTGTATTATCCCTGTATTGTGACATCACTGTGTGTATTATCTCTGTACTGTGAAATCACTTTGTGTATTATCCCTGTACTGTGACATCGCTGTGTGTATTATCCTGTACTGTGACATCACTGTGTGTATTATCCTGTACTGTGACATCACTGTGTGTATTATCCCTGTACTGTGACATCGCTGTGTGTATTATCCTGTACTGTGACATCACTGTGTGTATTATCTCTGTACTGTGACATCACTGTGTGTATTATCCCTGTACTGTGACATCACTGTGTGTATTATCTCTGTACTGTGACATCACTGTGTGTATTATCTCTGTACTGTGACATCACTGTGTGTATTATCTCTGTACTGTGACATCACTGTGTGTATTATCTCTGTACTGTGACATCACTGTGTGTATTATCCCTGTACTGTGACATCACTGTGTGTATTATCTCTGTACTGTGACATCACTGTGTGTATTATCCCTGTACTGTGACATCGCTGTGTGTATTATCTCTGTACTGTGACATCACTGTGTGTATTATCCCTGTACTGTGACATCGCTGTGTGTATTATCTCTGTACTGTGACTTCAATATTAAAGTGATTGTAAAGGATTAGAAAAACCTTGGATGCGTTCGTCTAGAAACACCACCACACCTTTAGTGAGGCCCCACATTCTTGAAACACAGGGGTTTTTGTTGCAATTTTTTCGAGTCAAAAAACTGTATAGCATAATAAATTTGTTGGACGTCAAAAGTAGGGCACAATATGGGAAACCTCAAAAAAAGAAAAAAAAAGTTAATTTGCAACAAAAATTGTGTACCGGTATTTTGATGTCTTTCCCACCAGATGAGGGATTCCCAAGTCTTGGTAAATCGGCCCCATTGTGACAAAAATAAAATCACCACCAGAAACATTTTTTAATTTTTTTTTAAAACTGGTAGATGTGGGGGAAGAAACTCTTGTTGCACAGGAGTAATAAGTCTTCCGAAAAAGAGAAATATGTCTATTCATGCCTTATGCCATCTGCTTTAAGAAATCCCGGGGCCGGTGGGGGGAGGGGAGGTTTGGGTGGGGGGCAACATTGCCGTTCTTGTCATGTAAATATTGAGACTGCAGACATGGCAGCTTTATGTCACTGTCAGGCCGGGGGTACATGTGTGTGTCTGATGTTTATCACCGAGGCTGAAGGACGCTAATACAAGCTACAACAATAAACAGCAGACAGTTGCACTTTAGTGGTGAGACTGATGTGACAGGTTTGGAGTGCTGCCTTAAGCCGGCCACCTGACAGCGGGGGCCTAAAATCCGTGGCCTGACTTTAACCTCGGGAGCCTGAGAGCACAACCCCAGAAGCTGTCACATGTGACCCATGCCTTGTGAAAGGAAAGGTTACTTTGCTGGGGATGCGTGAACTCTCGCTCCTTTCCGAAGGGGTCAAACGCCAATTATTTCTATGCAACCTTTAGGATCGCACTTGAATTCTATAGCAGGGACCTCGCGCTTGTCCCTGGCCATTTTATGCATACATTATAGATAAAATCTATAGAGTCCTAGTCCATCGGTCACTTACATATGTAGCAGAGTTGAGTGTTAGAGATTGTCGCTGATCATAGTATCACAATATGCGGTTGTACATGAAATGTCAATGATATCCGATAGACGCAAAACTATCAATGCAGATGATTACATGGTCGGCTCTGCTACATCTTTCTACATTCTCCAGCGTTATTGTCATCGAATCATCTACTACACCAGTTTGTGTTAAACTTTGGCCAAAAAAAGTTTGAAAAATGTGCAATTTTTCTCTTTGCTCTACAAGTTTGGGACATGACGAGAAAAGTTGCCATAATCTCCAAGGGGCGTAGGTCAGTAACATTTATAAAGAGAAATAGGTTTTACCAAAAGTTTTTCTTAAATTCATGATCTATATTACACTGGGTTCACACTAGAATCGCTTCTCCATTGTCCAGGTCCGTCAGGGGACCCCATCAGAGAAGTAGACCAATTTGACGTGTTAAAAGTCATGTTAAACTTGGCCTCAGGGTTGGTTTACACTAGCGTATGTATTCCGTCTGGGATCCGTGTGCTTGCCGCTCAATGCCCGCATGAATACATATGCGATTGTATTCCATCCGGGGGGTCTCCATGTCCCCAGACAGAATACATACGCTAGTATGAACCAACCCTGAGGCCAAGTATAACATGACTTTTAACACGTGTCATGACCTTTCACCACCTCCAAGAAATCCACCTCTTTGCATTATTTAAACGTGGAGGTGGCGCTAGACAGAGTTCTCTCGCAGCATTGGGGGAGACCCCCAGTGCTGTCTGAGCACTGGGGCCCGCCCCCAGTGCTGCAAGAGAGCTCATTAGCATACCGACAAGAACCGGGATTGTAGGCGAACGGCGGCGCAGAGAAGACGATGAAAGGTAGGAGACAAATAGCCTTTCTTAAGACTATTCCAACGTGGTACATAGAAAGAATCATGTCTGAGTGATAGGATCCCTTTAATATGTGCTGTTGCACTGATTTTGACACAGTTGGAATTTTTTCTCTAACCCGCACCATTCCTGAGAAATCAATGTTTTTAGTTTTGGTGCCCGATATACTATTTAGTCTCTGTACTGTCAGGAGGGCGGTGTCTGGCAGGAGCAGACAAGGGGGTGTGATTCTGAGCGCTGACCCTGGCTTTCTCTGATTGGAGCTCTGAATCACACCCCCTGCCTGACACCGCCCACCTGATATTACAGAGCTTAAAGGGGTTGTCCCACGTCGCATACTCACCCGTCTTCGTTTCTCTGAAATCTTCAGTCTTCCGGCTTTGTTTCGTCATTGGTGGGCGGGGTCACATATGCAAAGCCAAGCGGCGAGATGCCGCCGGTCCTGCGTGCATGCTCATACACCAGTCTATCCTTCACAATGCAAATACAGACCCGACAGGGTGTCGGGTCTGTATTTGCATTGTGAAGGCTAGACTGGTGTATGATTGTGCACGCAGGGCCGGCGGCATCTCGCCGCTTGGCTTTGCATATGTGACCCCGGAGCGGAATAACAGCATCGCTTCTGCCGCTGCTGGCTTCATGCAGGGCAGAAGCATATCGATGTTGCTGGCTTCACCTGTGCCGGCGTCTAACAGTCCCCAGCATCCGCCTCTCTATTACAGCGGATGCTGGGGAGTGTTAGTGTTAGAAGCCAACAACATCTCTATGCTTCTGCCCTGCATGAAGACAGCAGTGGCAGAAGCGATGCAGGGCAGAAGCATAGCGATGTCGCTGGCTTCACCTGTGCCGGCGTCTAACCCTGCATTGACCCCCCAAGGGTAAACTACTTCCCCCCTGCTACTACCCCCCCCCTGCTACTACCCCCCCCCCCCCCTGCTCCCGTGCACTTCAGGGCTGTGGCCACAAAAAAAATGAATAAAGTGATATAGTGGACAAACAAAGCAGTTTTGCTGAAGCAATGTATTTAGGAAAAGTCTTACATTCACATTAACCAGCAGTATAGATAGGATCCTTGTGACGGGACAACCCCTTTAAATAGCACATCAGGCACCAAAACTAACTGCACTTGTTACTCGGGAAAGGTGAGGGCTAGAGAGAAAATTCCAACTGTGCTGTAATTAGTGGAGTAGTGCCTATTAACAGATGGCAAGAACTGGAATTGATGGAGGTAGTGAAAGGGCATCTGTAAGTAAAAAGTTGCTAATCGCTTTCAGGCTAAGGCTGTTGCCGAACGCAGCTAAAAAAAACGCTGCAGAAACGCATTGCTTTTTTTTTTTCTTTTGCAACATTTTTCATTGCGTTTTGGCTGCATTTGTCTTTGCTGTTTTTATTCCCCTATTAAATCTAAAGGAAAAATGCAAGAGTTTCAGCAGGTAAAAATTGGAATGCTGTGTTTTTTAACATTTTAAAACATTTTTCCCTCCCAATGTATGGATGAGATTAACCAGAATCTCGTTCACTTTGCTGATACTGTAAAATACAGGGTTTTTGTCTGCCTTGTTTCTGCAACTCGGGGCTTTAGCCTAAGGCCACAGCCCCACGGGATGAAACGCCGCAATTTCCCCAAGGTGGGGAAAGTATGGGCAAAATGGATAGTATTCTAGCAAATCCCATGCCCACTTTGCAGTAAAAACCACTTGCGCGGTTTTGGAAATCGAAGCGTGTCAATTAAACCTACAGAAATGCCGGCGGTATAATTGTAACAGAAAGTCCGCAGAGGAAAACTCTGCAAACTTTCTGTTTAAAGTGCTGCGATGCATTGCCGCCACGTTTTTTCCTGCAGCGCTTTATTGCTGCATGACGTCCTGCGGAGCCTTAGCGAAACTCTAATATTCTCCATTTGTCTTCAATAGCTTTTGTTGCAAGTTGCCACGCTGCAGCAAGTTATCAGAGTCAAGTGCTGTGATAGGGAGCTAAGCACACAAACAAGGGCTAGAGGAAGGAGGGCGTATCAGAGCGGTGCGGGTGTAGCTGTTTGGAATAGCTGAGCCGTCCAAGGTACTGCAGATTGCTCATTTGCATATTCTAAAATAAATTCATATTTTTATGAAGAAATAACCATTACATTCAGCTGAGCCTGACCGATCTAACTGTGCTGCCGATGTACTATGCCTCACCCTGGTGACAGACTCCCTTTAAAGGACAACTCCACCACCAATGTACAGTATTACATCCATCAATTCCCGCAAACCCAGTCCATATCATTGACAGCCTCACTACATTATTTATTACTAGTATATATATATATATTCTTGATCCTTCTGTTCCCATATTGTTGTTCATTGGTGCGGGAACGATGGGTGTGACTATAATGGCGGCTGCAGCACGTATAATGGATAGAAGGACTCATACTAGTGATTTTAGGATTCTAGGGGACTATCCTGTCTCATCTAATGTATCACAAGCACATCTCTATTTATAGGATCGACTCCCTTCTCCCTCGCCCTACAATTGATTATAAATGTCTCCTCCGAGGCTCCCATCGCCATCCGAGACGATACAATGCGGTGTCATTACATTCCCGGATCCCCCTCCTCTCCGCTTACGCTCTTCTGATTCCACAGCCCATTTTCTTTCCTATCCTCTCAGCGCTTTTAGTCTGTAGGGGACGGCTTCTTCCTCATTACTAGCCAGCAGGGGGGCCCATGTTTCCTTGTTTTGAAGCTGTGGGACATTTGTTATACCCTGTTTACAGCCAGCAGGTGTCCCTCCCCCCTCCCCCTTCTACCTTATTGCATGCTTCTTTAATCAGCGCATGGGGGGACGACGACGAGGAATCGGAAATAATCTTAATTAAATGTTTTCTATTCTGAAACAAGGAGATTCTGTATTTGAATACGAGGCGGCGTACCGGATGACAAAAGGCAAAGACAAATATTTACTCAAGAACAAAACAGAAGTGCGATGAGGCCGACGCTCCATTGGGTTATTTTTGTTCTCCCGGTTGAGATGTTTAACACTGTTAGATAATTGCTAGGACTCCTATAGAGGAGACAATTTCCCTTCTCCGGCTCGGTGTGGCTGGAAACTATTATAGAAATGATATCAACAGTTAATCAGAACGGTCGGGACGTAGATTGTATCGGGGCCCCTCGCCGCCTATTACCGCACCATTCTGTCTATAATGAGTGGCCCCCGGGAAGTCGGGCTCTCTAGGAATTGTAGCCATTTCTGGCGTTCTGCATTCTGGAGATCTGCAGATGGAGTAGAATTTATTGTCATGAACAGACCTTAATAATATATACTGGTTACCATTAAAAAAATTAGAAATTAGAAAGAGAATTTATCACCAAAAATTGGCTTTTATATTAATAATAATAATAATAATAATAATATTTTGTTTATTCGTATTCAGCAGTGTTTTACAGATATTGTCATCAAAATCAAGTTTTTACATTAAACATTTAAAAAAAAATGTATTTATTTATTTATTTTTAATTCATGCCACTATCTATAGTTAAAGCTAAGTACTATATCCTGAAAATACATCACAGATAGGATTACAATAAAAGATATCACTAGAGATGAGCGAACAGTAAAATGTTCGAGGTTCGATATTCGTTTCGAGTAGTCCCTCAATATTCGACTACTCGAATCGAATATCAAACCCTATTATAGTCTATGGGGGGAAAATGCTCGCTTCAGGGGTAGGCAACGTTCGATCAAATTACACTTACCAAGTCCACGAGTGAGGGTCGGGCTGGATCCTCCGAGAAGTCTTCTCCGTGCAGCGTCCCCGCGGCATCTTCCGGCTCTGAATTCACTCTGCCAGGCATCGGGCCTGGGCAGAGCCGACTGCGCATACCATATGCCCGATGCCTGGCAGAGTGAATGAAGAGCCGGAAGACGCCGCGGGGAAGCTGCACGGAGAAGACTTCTAAAGGTAGGAGAAGAACCAGCGTTGATTGGCCGACTGTATAGCATTCGGCCAAACAATGCTGGTTCTGCATCCAACTTTTTCATTTGAATAGCGAGTGGTACTCGATCGAGTACGAGTATTTCGAATACAGTAGTATTTGATCGAATATCTACTCAAACGAATACTACTCGCTCATCTCTAGATATCACCTCTAAAGATAACATAACACCTCCATAGATGACACCACATAATGGATCGTCAGAAGTTTGCCCATCTTTAGTCATAATAGCTATCAGATTGGATCATGTTTGTCATGCTGAGGGCTCCTAGGACTGTATACAACCTCATCAAACTCTTTATCCTCCAAGACAGCCTTAGCAATGTTAGGCTGCATTCACACTGAGTAACGCGCTGCTCATTCTGACACGTAAACACGTGTCAGAGTGAGTACAGTAAAACAGAATCCCATTGGCTTCAATGGGTTTGGTCTTACGCGCGCTACAAGGGGAGGCTTTGTTACGCGTTACACATTGAAAGCAATAGGTAAAAAACCCTCCCATTGAGTTCAATGGGTAGCACGCGTAAGACCGAACCCATTGAAGTCAATAGGATTCTGTTTAACTGTGCTCACTCTGACATGTGTTTACGTGTCAGAATGAGCGGAGCGCTACTCCATGTGAAAGCAGCCTTAAGTGATAACAACAGATATGGCTATGGGGAAAAGGATGGCAGCCAGTGATAAGAGACGGCCTGTTTAGGATTTTTTTTATGTTGTTTAATTAAACAGCATAAAAATTATCCCTTTATGGGAGCAGATACGTCTCTGTGATTATAGACACTTTTACATGGTGACTGACGTCCATCTCTCTATAGACACCCCTATAGACAAAACATCATTTTTTGTGATGTCCCAGTCCATCCCCACCAGTGGTAGTGGACTTGGACATATCCTACCCACATCACATACCAGGCCTAAAAGTTTTGCTTGCTCTTCCAGGAGTCCAGGAGTTCACCACAGCTTTTGGGAGTCTCCTGGTTTCTCCAAGTGAATTGTCAAGTATGGTTATGACTAGGGTTGAACCGATCTTGACTTTTCAGGATCTATTTTGAAATTCGATTTCCGATCATTTTTCATTCGAACCCGATCTCAATCCCAATTCCGATCCCAGTGCAAGTCAATGGGATTTTTTTACTAATCAGATTGGATTTTAAAAACAATCCTATTCACTATACAGTATGGAATTTAACAATTGAATGCTTTAATTGTTAGAATCCGCGCTGTGTAGTGATTTTTTTTAATCCTCTGGCTACTTAGTCCCCCCTGGTGTCTACTTACCTGCAGAGATGGCTGGTCCGGTGCCCGGTGTTCTCGTTCTTCTTCGCCTCGCTGTCCCCGCCTCCCAGGTTAGGAGAGTGACGTGACGTCTCCCTTCCCAGTACCCGCCCACACTCTCCTAAGCCACAAGCCCCGCCTTCTTCCTAGCTTTTTAACACTAACCTAGGAGGTGGGGGCAGCGAGGCGAAGAAGAACGAGAACACCGGACCAGCCATCTCTGCAGGTAAGTAGCTACTAGAGATGATAGCTAGCCTCCCATTAGAATGAATGGACACAGCCGGCGCGCAGGGGGTTAAGGCTGTGTGCCGGCTGCTTCCATTCATTGCCATGGAACCGCAGCGGAGCCTTCACACTGAGTATACACTCCGCTCAGAATGAGCGGAGCATATACTCAGTGTGAAGGATAACATTGTTAGCTTTTCCCACAATGCTAAGCCAGTAGCAAAGCATTGTGGGAAATAATCACCGATCTTGATTGCACCTAAAAAGATCGTGTTCGGAATTCCCATCGCGATCGTGAAATTTTCTCGATCGCCAATCGGAATCCGATCTTTTCCGAACACGATCGCTCAACCCTAGTTATGACTTATCCATCAGTGTCTTACACCTATACTCCCTCATCATTGGCTGTGCTAGTCAGAGGGCTCCCTGCAAGGCACTATAGAGGAGGTCACCAAGTCACGTCCAGGGTCATGTAATCCCTCTTCACCGCCATCTTCTGATCTCTGGCTGATGCCATTTTGGGCAATTCATGCAATACTAAAACTTTTTGGAAATTCATAACAAATTCAGTTTGTCCTTAACTAATTCAGTCATCTCTGCCCACAAGCATTACCACATTGGTGCTCCGCTAGGGTTTGGTTTGGCCCTTTAGCAGAATTCTGAATACAGCTCTGGATTGTAATACCTATGGATCAGTAGTAATGAATGCAGTCTTACCAATCTTTCTATGTAGATGCTATAAAACGATATTGAACATATGTCTTATGGTTTTCTATACTGTTAACGCTTCCTAGGCAACATCTGGACTTCAGTCTCCTTCCCATTTACGAAATACTGTGCGAATAACATAAAGCACGCGCGCACCCCATAAACAAAGGAGTGTAAATATTTTGCGCACAGAAACCATTTAGCTTTGTGTATTATAAATTCTGCAACGCTCATAATTCATAAATCATCGACCTAACCGCGTTCATGCGCATGGGCCGAGACGGCTTCATTAGCATTGTTTCGTTCTGCTTTTTTACATCTGTATTACAGTCTACTCCATCATACGCCCGACGCATACAAATAAGATGCTCTCTGTGTCTACAAGCACAATAAAAGCTGTTATTTTATTACTTAGGGGTTGGTAGAAGCCGGAATCCAAAGGCAACGGGCCTTTACAATTATATCAAATTGAAGGTCATATGTTGATGAAGGTGTTAAAATAAGCAAAATGCCCTTCTGTATTGTACTTGAAATATTGAGATGAATGGTAATTAAGCAAAGTCTAGACAGGGTAAATTACGCTTGAACTGTCCCCGGAGAAGACTAAGGATTTGTTTTCCATGGTAAAGATAAAATGTTTTTGTTCTTTCAACAGATACATTTGTGTAGATAATAAAATCGGTAATTGAAATCTAATCAGCTTTTATGGTGCGCGGTCAGACGGCACCTCGGAGCAAGGTTCGCGCACTCATAGCACATCAACACCTAAGATATAAGCAATTTTCCTGATGAACAAGGAAGCGCTTTAACCCTTTGCATGGTTGGTATAGACTAATATTATGTATCGTCTATAAATCGCGCGGAGCGTCTGTGGAATCAATATGGATATTTACGTGTAGGGGTACGAAATCCCACTTGTGTTTTCTCATTTGCGTCAAGATCCAATATCTCAAAATTCAGATGAAATTGCGTCTACGGTAGGGTTGAGCGATCGGGATCGGAAAAGATCGACTTCCGATCGGTGATCGAGTAAATTTCACGATTGGGATCGGATGGAAAATGATCAGAAATTGGATTTTAAAAACGGTCCTGAATTCTCAAGATCGGCTCAACCCTACTCCATAAACATAAAGTAACTAGGGTTGAGCGATCGGGATTGGAAAAGATCGGATACCGATCGGCGAACGAGTAAATTTCACGATCGGGATCGGATGGAAAATGATCGGAAATCGGATTTCAAAAACGATCCTGAAATCTCAAAATCAGCTCAACCCTACTTCATAAACTTAAAGTAACTGGGGTTGAGCGATTGGGATTGGAAAAGATCGGATACCGATCGGCGATCGAGTAAATTTCACAATCGGGATCGGAAATCAGATTATAAAATCGATCCTAAATAGAGATGAGCGAGTACTATTTGAAACTCCAAATATGGCCACTTCCATTGATTCCTATGAGTGCGTGCTATTCGAAACGGCCGTTTCGAATAGTACTCGCTCATATCTAATCCTGAAATCTCAAGATCGGCTCAACCCCAGTCTACGGCTTCCAATCCATTTTTCCGTTTCTAAAGATGGATCTGTCCAATGATGGACACCAATGGAGCCCAAAAGATCACATGGGATCTGTAAGGTATCTGCTAGAGTGCCTCCATGCAGGACATTGTCATTCAGGATTTTTTGATGGAATCTGTGCTTGTGAGTCTTACAGCCTGTTGACATGGTGGACTCAAAATTAGCCCCAAGTTCCTGACCAATAAGAGACAGAGACCCATTCAGGATGCTGATAAAATAAGTGTCCTGGTTGAGCTTGACGTGGATTCGGTGGCTGATGTAGCCGCAGACCCCACTATACAAGACACTCTTCTGATTAGCCCCATTTTACTAAGTAAAGGCTGCGTCAACCATCTGCTCCAAGAAGCACAGGGTTGGAAAATTGGGAAGAATCTGAGGCAGAGATCAATCTAAAATTCCTTTTCACTTTCCGCCATGTGAACAGGGTGGAAAATAAGTGTTAAAAAGTTTTTTTTCGAGATTAAGATACAGTAACGATGAGCTATCTTTAAGATACGTCATTTATATCAGGTTAGTCCAACACTTTGGGGAGGCCCCATGTCCTAAGTTTGCCACGGGGCCTCGCCATTCCTAGTTACGCCACTGCTGGGAATATTAAACATTGCACAATCGTCATTGAAATTAATGGGCTATTTGTGTAATGCGTGGGCATGACAGGTCCTCTGGAGATAAAAACACTCTTTGTAGCTGGTTTTCAGTTCTGGTGAAGAGATGAAGATCCTGGACAGCGGACCCCATTTATTAGCTCAGAATAATAGCTTGTCAGAGGAAGATGCAGGTGCATCCGCATATGTTTAGTGTTAGTGTTACAAGGCAACCATTCAAGTCAGTACATGGTCGCCCGGAATTCTCCAGAGTTCTAGATACTTTTTTGCTGTGGTTTTTCATTCTGAATGATATGGGGGGTCCTGACGTAGATCACCCCTGAGTCATCTATTTACACTATAAGGACATATGGGTTTGTCCTTGGTCAACAGTCTCTTTAATGCACATTAAATTTTTATTGTCCTCTCCCTTGGAAAAGGTGAATGCCGAAATTCTGACGTTTATGTAGACAGTGGGCCAAGGTCGTGGTTGCACTGCCCCATAGCTTGTGTTATATTACAGACTTTAGAGAATCCTTTTATTTTCTTATAGGAAAGCATTGTTACCATCTGGCCTGGGCCACCAATATCCTGGACTGTGCTTCTGTCGCTACCTGTAGAATGCATGCACTGGCCTTTTACATAGTAGTTTTACCTTGTAACCTGTTCCAAGACTATCCCCTAAATCTGGGAGCTATTAAACGCATCTTCCCCTACTGGGAGATGCCTGAGAAGAAGTGTTCTGAGCTTGTCTAGCTCTGGTGAAGGTGTTCCAGCTTGCTGTGTATTCTGACCTCCTGGGCTTGACCTCTGGCTTTATATGTGTGCAGCCTGCACTCGCCTATTGCCAGATGTATTGCAATTTTGCACAAACTCTGCCTGCCCTGACCTTGGATTTTCCTTTGACCAAGTCTCTGCCTGTCCCGTTGGTACCACTCACTGCACCTATTAATCTGCCTAGGCCAGCTGACAATAACCTGAAAAAGACTCCTAGAGGTGACCTGTTAGTGAAGTCTAGATTCCCATATGGGCTTTAAAGACTGAATACCAGGGAATCATTTAGATACTACCGTGAAGAGTAGCCCTAAGCCAAACTGGTCTAGTGGTAGAATGGGTCCAGTTGTTGTTGTTTTACAGATAGCTTTCTAAAATACTGGATTAAAGGTACTGTATACATAGTGTGACTTCCCTAATATACACTATGTGATCAAAAGTATCCGGACACCTGGCTGAAAATGACTTACAAGTTGGTGGCGCCCTCCATCGGTAATGCTGGAAGTCAATATGGTGTCGGCCCACCCTTAGCCTTGATGACAGCTTCCACTCTCAATCAGGTGCTGGAAGGTTTCTTGGGGAATGGCAGCCCATTCTTCACGGAGTGCTGCACTGAGGAGAGGTATCGATGTAGGTCGGTGAGGCCTGGCACCAAGTCGGCGTTCCAAAACATCCCAAAGGTGTTCTATAGGATTCAAGTCAGGACTGTGTGCAGGCCAGTCCATTACAGAGATGTTATTGTGGTGTAACCACTCCGCCACAGGCCGTGCAGTATGAACAGGTGCTCCATCGTGTTGTAAGATGCAATCGCCATCCCCGAATTGCTCTTCAACAGTGGGAAGCAAGAAGGCGTTTAATACATCAATGTAGGCCTGTGCTGTGATAGTGCCACGCAAAACAACAAGGGGTGCAAGCCCCTCCATGAAAAACACCACCACTCCATAACACCACCGCCTCCAAATTTTACTGTTGGCGCTACACACGCTGGCAGATGACGTTCACCGGGCATTCGCCATACCCACACCCTGCCATCGGATCGCCACATTGTGTACCGTGATTCGTCACTCCACACAACGTTTTTCCACTGTTCAATCATCCAATGTTTACGCTCCTTACACCAAGCGAGGCGTCGTTTGGCATTGACCTGCGTGATGTGTGGCACCCAATCACCTGACCACGTTCGAAGTCCGTGAGTTCCGCGGAGCGACCCATTCTGCTCTCTCACAATGTCTAATGTCTACTGAGGTCGCTGATATGGAGGACCTGGCAGTAGGGGGCAGCACAATGCACCTAATCCGAAAAACGTATGTTTTTGGGGGTGTCTGAATACTTTTGATCGCATAGTGTATATATATATATATATATATATATATATATATATATATATATATAACCAAATCACTAACAGTCATAATAAGAATAATACGAGACAGCAAGTGCATTGACAATAAATTCCCGCTCTGCAGGGGTGTGGCTATAGGAAGTGAAGAGTTAGCCCTTGCAACCTGTCTCCCTGACATCTGAGGGAACCCCATGGCCTTGATGCCACATAATAAGACAACAATGTTATTAATAGTAACTAATAGGTGGGGGCTTTGTGACAAATATTGTGTGTTGGGCCCAAAAAGCTGCAAGTTATGCCTTTGCTTTGACTTCCCCACCCCTGAGGTGCGACTTGTACCAGTTCCTAGTTTATTAGAATACCCAAAGTTTCTTATGTAAAAGTGGAGGTTTACCTGATCTGTTCTGATGTGAACGCCTCTCAGTTTTACTATAAAGTACCTAAAAGTCTAACTAAAGTCAGAGTAAGGCGAGGTATTCACAATGCGTATTTGTGGCTTGTGCTGATCTCACTATAATAGTTGACATTTTGGAAGGATCCCTGAAGACTGGATAATTATGGTAATGGACGATCGTGGTGTAGAAAATGATAGATGATGTGACCCGCAGATCAGTGTCTTATTTTTGATTTAGGTTTCATCCACAGTAAATTGTATTTTAATGGCACGTACCTTAATGTATCTGCGTCATTCAAGTTATCAACGTAAAACAATAGAAAGACAGTAAAGAGCGGTGTGTGGGCAACCAACGGAGACTACTTTAAAGGGAACATGTCACCAGAACATAACCAAATTTTTATAATTTTTTTTTTAATTTTATTTTCCGTATTATTAATTAATATAACCTAAAATTTTCACTCTGGCCACTAAATCTAAATAATAGACTTAGATTAACACTTGATAGTTTGGACAGGTTTTCTTTGCAGCAGTCACCTCATTGACATGACATAGATCAGGTTGCAAACAGATTAAAATGGTGAAGGTTTATATAGGGAAGAGGGGAGAGACTTGTTAATTTGGGATCAGGCTAATGTAACAAAAAATGATGATCAGATATCAAGATATTGGATATTGAAAATGTGTTTATACCTGCCATATGATTATGCCAAAAAATAGGCAATGCAGAGTGTCAGACTGCTCTTCCTTGGGCCTACATTTTAATTAAATTTTAATAATCTAATAGATTCTTTTTTAATTGGAAGTCAAGGACAAGTGACAGTAGTCATCTCCAAATGGGGGTTGTCATCTTCTGAAACTTTGGTCGCCATTATGGTTCTCCTGGAACATCCTCTTACGTCCTAGTGGGCCAGTCTGACTCTGGCTATGCAAAAGGGCAACACTATTTGGGTATAAAGAAGATGGAGAAATAATATCACAAGAAGGTTATTAGTTTGCAGTTTTTTTATTGATGTTATGTCTAATTGTTTCCATGAGGTTTTGCAGAAATGTTTTTGTATCTTTTCTCCATTTTTGAGCAATAAATGGTGACCGGTTTTGACATTAACATTGTCTTCTGATTCTCATCTGTCGTTCCATGAAACATAGATCTAAAGGGTTAACAGAATTTATTCATCTTTAGAAAAAGATTTGAGCCTCATGTGACTCTAGGATCACCAGAAGAATCAATACGACTTATTTGAGCTTCAATTTTGATAAATCAAAGGAATTGATAAATATAGTGTCCCATCTAGCAGGTCAAGTCATAGATCATCTATGCGTGATGGGTTGGGGTCCGACCCCCAGAACCTCCACAATTAGTAGTATGAAGATTATTATTATTGTTTATGGATATAGCACCATTAATTCCATGTTGCTGTACATTATTATATTCATTCCATGGTGCTTTACATTATTATATTAATTCCATGGTGCGTTACATTTGGGGGTTACATACAATACACAAATGAAACAGGTAGATATAATACTAACAGTGATCGGCTGGCACAGTGGGGTAGAGGGCCCTGCCCACGAGGGCTTACAATCTATGAGAGAAGGGGGTAGAGACAGAAGGAGAGGGGGAGACTGTACAGATGGCGGTGCGGTGATAGTGTTATTGGGGGTTGTAGGCCTTCCTGAATAGGGGAGTCTTCAGGGCCTTCTTGAAGCCTGTGATTGTGGGGGTCAGTCTTATGTGTGGTGGTAAGGAGTTCCAGAGTATGGGGGATGCACGGGAGAAATCTTGGAGACGGTTGTGTGAGGAGCGGATGAGGGCAGAGCGGAGTAGGAGATCATTGGAGGATCTGAGGTTACGTGTGGGCAGGTAGCGGGAGATTAGTCCGGAGATATATGGAGGGGACAGGGTGTGGATGGCTTTGTATGTTAGTGTTAGTAGCTTGAACTCAATTCGCTGGGTGATAGGTAACCAGTGGAGGGACTGGCAGAGGGGAGCAGCTGATGAAGATCGGGGGAGAGGTGAATTAAGCGGGCAGAGCAGTTTAAGGTGGACTGGAGGGGGGCGAGGGTGTTAGCGGGGAGTCCAAGGAGAAGGGTGTTACAGTAATCTAAGTGGGAAATTATGAGGGCCTGGACGAGCATCTTGGTAGTTTCAGGGGTGAGAAAGGAGTGGATTCGATGGATGTTCTTGAGTTGGAAGTGTTGAGGGTTTGAATGTGTGACTTGAAGGATAGGTCGGGGTCCAGTGTTATCCCAAGCCAACGGGCCCGTAGGACAGGGGTAAGTGTCATTATATTTATCCAGGACTAGGTACTCTAATGGGTCACCCATGTGCTTTTCTTAGGGTAAGTTCACATTGAGGTTCTATTATGCTTATTTTGGTGCCGATTCTATGCCTGATATCCATGCTATAGAAAAATTAGCACGTCTTTTCTTGGTGGTAAGTCCAGGACAGGAGAGTTGCGGATGTTCTGAAGCTCATAGCATTGTATATTAGTAGCATCCTGTAAGATTGGAGAATAGGACTGACACATGGGTCATATTTCTCAGCCCAAATAAGTTTGTTGAATCTAAAAAAAGGAAGAAAAAAAGTAATGTTGCCTGATTAAAAAGTTTTTCCACCTAAAATAAAAAGTTCTTGGGTTGTCCTCCTCTTTCACCAGGTGTTCGGTTTTACCTTCCATGCCCTCTTCTCGCTGCACACATGGGCAGATTTGCCAATTAGGAATCTGGGACACTTGGAGGGCAGATAAGAGGGGCAGGAAGAGCCCTGCTAAATCAATCATATTACATTGTATCGAATGTTTGTTACATGAGAACTCCGGAGAGAAGATTTTTCAGACATTCTGCTTTAGATATTTTTGGAGATTTATTTCATTTCATTTAACAGTGTTCCTTTTCTTCTAGGGCAGAGTGGAGGGATCAGGGTGCTTGGTAAGTTTCTGTTGTTTTTGTTTCTCTTATGCTTTGTGCTATTCTTAGTTATGACTTCAGCAAAATGATGTGTTTGCTCTACATTGTTGACAACTTTTGCTATTCTATGAACGCGGTAACAACAAGTGCTCTCCCCATTTAGAAATTACATTGTATTGATCCATTACTGGGGTTCATGTTTTTAAAAAGTTGCTCCGTATGTCAAAAGGTAATGTTGAGGGCTTAGTCTAGTAAAGCCCCAAGCTTGATGACTAGTGTTGAGCGAATAGTAGATTCGAATACTTCGCTCCCATAGGTATACTTCGCACCCCTTGGTGTTCGGCCGCTTACATGCATTCCTATGGGAGTGGAGGTATTCGAAACTATTCGTTGCATACTATTCGCTCATCTCTATTGATGACACATTCCATCCCCCAAAATATTCTAGGTCTGAGTTAAGAATGGAAAACCCAATGGTCTCACTTGCACTTGTCAATGATTTTTTTGTCCCATGAGAGTTTACCAAAGAATGAACAAACTAGTAGAGTCTGTGACCAACACCATCCTTGGATAGTATAAGATCCCCAAAAACCAACCTTCTTCTCCAATCAGATCATCTGTTCCCAAGATATCGATTGTTTCCATATATGTAAATAAGATCTTTGGAGCATCGAGGGCTTCACCATTGTTCTTGTTTAGAGATGAGCGAACAGTAAAATGTTCGAGGTTCGATATTCGTTTCGAGTAGCCCCTCAATATTCAACTACTCAAATCGAATATCGAACCCTATTATACTCTATGGGGGGAAAATGCTCGTTTCAGGGGAAGGCAACGTTCGATCAAATTACACTTACCAAGTCCACGAGTGAGGGTCGGGCTTGATCCTCCGAGAAGTCTTCACCGTGCAGCGTCCCCGCGGCGTCTTCCGGCTCTTCATTCACGCTGCCAGGCATCGGGCCTGGCCAGAGCCGACTGCACAATGCCTGCACTACAGGCGGACATGCGCAGTCGGCTCTGCCCAGGCCCGATGCCCGGCAGAGTGAATTCAGAGCCGGAAGACGCTGCGGGGACGCTGCACGGAGAAGACTTCTAAAGGTAGGAGAAGAACCAGCATGGATTGGCCGACTGTATAGCATTCGGCCAATCAATGCTGGTTCTGCATCGAACTTTTACATTCGAATAGCGAGTGGTACTCGATCGAGTACGAGTATTTCGAATACCGTAGTATTCGATCGAATATTGGTTTCCCATGCCCTACAACTTATCTAATGGTGCTGCTGGATTATTCTGGATGGTTTTGGTAACAAACTCTGTCAAAGCTGGCCATAGACATTAGAAAAATGTTGACCGAACCCATCAGGACTGGCAGATTGTGTAAGGTATATATGACTGCTGATAAAAGATATTAGGACTTCACCTGCCTAGTCCTTTTGTTTTTGGGAGATAGGCTATCCACCAAGGTATCTGGAAGTGAGTTATTCCTCTCTTCCTGCTGAGAGCACATGCATGCCCAGCCAAGCATGTGTATTTTAGGGGCACGTTGGGTGCTGATTATTTTACCTACTGGAATTGTATATAATATGTCGTCCATAAACACACAGACCACCTCTTGTACTGTATATACAGAATAGAACATTTTTCAGAGATTATCTGGAAGCCGTTTGTCCCTAAATATAACTTTTTGCTTCTTGTGTCTTCTTTCCATCTCATGTTCCTATGAATAACACTACAACAGTAAATTTTGCCCGTAGATATTTTGCTGGCAGAGATGAATTAGGGTCTGGATTTAATTACGGATCATATAAATGTGGCCATAGTCGCTCCATACTGTAGCTGAGTCAGCAGAAGTTAATGGGACATGGAAAGTCGTCCAAGAGGAAAATGACTTTTTGCTCCAGGTATATAAAATCGAGCCGATACTCAACAGGAATCCATAAGGCAACTTGAAAGGGGATTGTAGTCTGCAATGTAGGGATAGCAGTTATTAGTGGAGATGCAACTGGGACTGAGGTATATGTTGCTTGGCGTTCTTATTTCTACTGCATTGGAAAGCAAATCCCATTGCACCTCTCTAAACGCAGTATTTTACGGTCAAGGCAAAGTGAATAAAATTGTATGGAATCCCCTAACACCAACAAACTCTGCAAACTTTTTGTCTAAAACCATTATGCTTTGCCGCCGCAATTTTTTACCACAGAATTTTTGCAGCAGGACGCCCCACGTGGGGCCTTAGCCTTAAATGGGTTTTCTATTCATGTTCTATCCTTAGCCCAGACCACCTATATTAGATCCAACACGCGTAACCCCCAAAACATCAGCTTGAAGAGCTCTATTTAGCTACACTTCCTCTTCTCAAACCAGTGACATCATGTCCATTGGGCATATGGCCAAAGTTACATAGTAGATGAGGTTGGCTGACAATGCAGGTCCATCAAGTCCAACCTATAACCCTACAGTATTGAACCAGTTCTTCTCATGAAGTGATATAAAGTCTGTTGGTCATAAGACCACGACTAAAAAACATGGCTGCTATCGTCTTCTTGGGAAGTGACATCACATTTGTTGGTCACATGGCCATGCTGCCGGTCAGTCCCATTCATTTGACCAACAAACGTGATGTCACTTCCTGAGAAGAAGAAAGCAGCCATGTTTTCTAATCCCGGCATGTGATCAGTGTGGGATGGAGGTTCCTTTCAGCCCATCAAATGATTCTGGGGTTAAAGGGATCCTATCACTCAGACACAATTTTTTCTAGTTACCACATTGGAATAGCCTTAAGAAAGGCTATTCTTCTCCTATCTTTCATCGTCTTCTCCGCGCCGCTGTTCGCCTACAATCCTGTTTTTTCTCAGTATGCAAATTAGCTCTCTCGCAGCACTGGAGGTGGGTCCCAGCGCTCAAACAGCACTGGGGGCGTCCCCAATGCTACGAGAGAGCTCTCTCCAGCGCCGCCTCCATCTTCGTCAGCAGCGTCCTCTTTTTCCGACAGTGGCTTGTAACTTCTAGGCCTTGGGCCCTGGGCAGAGCAGACTGCGCATGCCCACAGGCCACGAGAAAATGGCCGCTTACAATACTGTGCAATCGGCCATTTTGTCGTGGCCTGTGGGCATGCGCAGTCTGCTCTGCCCAAGGCCCGAGACCTAGAACTTACAAGCCACCGCCGGAAGAAGAGGATGCGACGAAGATGGAGGCGGCCCTGGAGAGAGCTCTCTTGCAGCATTAGGGACGCCCCCAGTGCTGCGAGAGAGCTAATTTGCATACTGAGAAAAACCAGGATTGTAGGCGAACGGCGGCACAGAGAAGACGATGAAAGGTAGTAGAAGAATAGCCTTTCTTAAGGCTATTCCGACGTGGTACCTAGAAAAAATTGTGTCTGAGTGATAGGATTCCCTTTAACCCTCCAACAACCCTAGGAAATAGACCAAAGTCCCTTCAAATTAGGATGTCTTCTGCTGAACCATGGTCTTCTAATCTAGGCCCAGAAGAGGTTCCTCTAGTACTCTGGTGGGCCAGTCTGATGTCTAGAGTACAGAATATAAGCAGATCTATCGAGGATGAAGTAGAAGCCATTATAGCATTAGAGTACTTGAGCTGTGCTGCTTCTAGTGTTGTCTTAGCAGCAGTTTTCACGGTATTATCTTACGAAAATCAGGCTTAGAAAGTTTAGTTCCAACTCCTAAGTACATCATTTATCAGAGGTACCGCTAATGCAATGCAAACACAGGTTAAGCAAACTTCTGTCACTGTGCATGCGGCGGGGATTCTATATCTCTGAGATACTTATCCCCCGAGCAAATTTATTTTCAGGTCTCCGCGATGCACAGCGTGGGGAATTACTTAACCAGGGGGAAAGGGGCTACTAGCACGTAGGAGCAGCTGCAACCCAGTCATTATTCTTTATTAGGCTTTTTGAGGCAGATGTAAGACACTCATAAAACATCCTATGACATCAGCAACATCACAATCTCAACATGTCGGTTTGCAAAGGGCTGATACAGGCTGTTTCAAGTTTACACTAAATGTGGAACAAAGCCGAATAGGAGCCAGAAACTCGCTCTAATTGTATTTTTTTGCTTTGGTTTCCAAAGGTGCAATTTATGAAAGGTTTCCGCTGGAGGCGAGTAATATGTGGCTATATTAACTTTTATGTAGGCGTGAGTGTATATAATAACTAGATAGAGACCAGGTGGGAAACATGCCATTGATATTGTTAGGAGGTGCTTTATATAGATCTACATGGCGTCCAGATGTGTGGTCCTAAGAGAAACTGGGATTTTCCAGGACGTATCAATTGATAACCTATCCTTCTGAACTGAAGATCGGTTGGAGTCCGATAACCATCCAGGACCCCTGTTGATTAAGGAGAGCAGGACTTCCTGGGCGGGCCTTCCTCTTTACAGGCCATGTGATGTCATTTTTGTCGATCACATGGCCGGTTCACAGCTTTGTCCCATAAAAGTGAATGGATTGAGCTGCGATACCAAGTACAGCCACTATACAAATGTATGGCACTGTACTTGGTAAGTAATGGAGAGGCTTCAGAGCTCACCCGAACACTGCGGCCTCTTCATACAGCTGCTCGGTGGGGGCCCAAGTGTCAGACCCCTGCCGATCTTCAATTAATGACATACTCATATGCTCCACCTTGGGATTGTAAATTTACAACATTTTTGTCCAGCTATGTTGCACCAGTACTCTATTCTTATCATGCATAATGCCAAGGGGTAGAGTTGAAGGTTTGGAGCAATGGGCCACATGTCTAAAATTTTTTATGGGGTCTCTTTCAGAACTCACCTTGGATAGAATGGCTTGGTGATTTCTGTCCCCATCTTTGTAGGACAGGTGAAGAGGGGACCACAGAACAGATCCCGAACACTAAAAATGGGATATGGCTACGCTAATCTCTTCATGGGACTCATAGCAGTCATAGGTAGAGTTGAGCGATCGGGACTGGAAAAGATCGGATTCCGATCGGCGATTGAGTAAATTTCACGATCGCGATCGGGTTCAGATGGAAAATGATCGGAAATCAGATTTTAAAATCGATCCTGAATAGAGATGAGCGAACACTAAAATGTCCGAGGTTCGAAATCCGATTCGAACAGCCGCTCACTGTTCGACTGTTCGAACGGATTTCGAACCCCATTATAGTCTATGGGGGAAATGCTCATTTCAGGGGTATGCAAGTCCACGAGTGACGGTCGGGCTGGATTCCCCTTGAAGTCTTCTCCGTGCAGCGTCCCCGCGTCTTCTTCCAGCTGGAATTCACTCTGCCTAGGCATCGGGGCCTAGGCAGAGCCGACTGTGCATGCGCAGTCATGCGCGGACATGCGCAGTCAGCTCTGCCCGGCCCAACACCTGAGCAGAGCCGACTGCGCATGCGAGGGCATGCCCGCGCATGCGCAGTCGGCTCTGCCTAGGCCGGATGCCTAGGCAGAGTGAATTCCGATCGGAAGACACCGTGGGGACGCTGCACAGAGAAGACTTCTAAAGGTAAGAGAAGAACCAGCGTTGATTGGCAGAATGTATAGCATTCTGCCAATCAACGCTGGTTCTGCATCGAACCTTAAACTTCGAACAGCTAGTAGTGTTCGATCGAGTACGAGTATTTCGAATACCGTAGTATTCAATCGAACACCTACTCGATCGAACACTACTCGCTCATCTCTAATCCTGATATCTCAAGATCGGCTCAACCCTACTCCATAAACATACAGTAACTAGAGTTGAGCGATCGGGATCGGAAAAGATCGGATTCCGATTGGCGATCGAGTAAATTTCACGATCGGGATCGGATGGAAAATGATTGGAAACCGGATTTTAAAATCGATCCTGAAATCTGAAGATCGGCTCAACCCTAATTTTAAGGTCTTCCTTTGTTACATATGCATGTGGTTGCAGCTTATGCCAATGGTTCGGAAGCACATTGTGTATTATATCGGTAATATATATTCCCTAATATAAAGTTATTGCTCATATAGTTCTCCTCAAAAGGGAAAAAATATATAATTTGAGCATATAGATAAATAGATTGATTATTTTCATTATTTCGTAGGTGTGTCATTACCAAGACAATGAATAGTGACCATAGCATTTGCTATTCTTTCACACAAAGGAAACCAAGCTGGCCGGTCATTTATAAACCCTGAACCTCATTGACGTGTATCAGAATAAATTCAAAAGGCCAAGAGGGACCTTCGTAAACGATACAAAAAATTGGTCGCAGCAGACATGGCCTCTTGTCCCCTACATTTCCATGGGAAGATAACATTAATTGCCCTGGGTTCTGTTCTTTGCACCATGTATGACCTTTCATTGTCTCCTTTGCTCTCCAGTTCACCCAATGTCAGAAAGCTGTGGGAAAGTCATCTCGCCCCTCGCATCAGCTGTTAGACGCAGGTCATTGTCCGCCCGTCTTAATATTCTCTTTGGTTGAAGGTATCTGTGACGGCCAACTGCTAGGCAGGTGAGGGCTATTACCATCTTGTTCCCTTTGTGTCTATGTGGTTTCTGCAATCTGTTCCCTAGTGATCAGGTGTTAGAATGGTGTCGAGGGTGGAGGGAAGGGTTTTTTTTTTATTTGGGAGGGGTTACAAGGATTAATTCCCACGAATAAAGAAAGGGGGATGAGAAAGATAGAGCAATTTTTTTTTTTTTTCCTAGCCAGGGGATTCTCTGCATGACTTCCCCACTGATGTGATCATGTGCTTTCAGCCTGAGATTTTATTAACAATTCATATGGAAATTGAGGGCACTGGAGGAGCAGATTCTCACATAAACTTGATCTATTCATGAATGCAGTTCTCTGTTTGCCCTGACCCTGCATGGCTTAAGATACGCTTGCAAGCCAGAGAGCTAGACACAAAAAGTAGAATGAAAGGCAAGCACATTCCTGCAGTGCACACAAAGGCGCTGGAGCCCGGTCTCAGCCCTCACCTTAGAGTCACAGCCTTATCTTCTTCCTACCAAGATCTCCGAAAAAGTTTCTTCTCCTACAAGTTTATATTTTAGATAACAGACCACCAATGTCTCCCTATCCATATTATACATGACCACCATTACCCTTTACGTCTCGGAACGTCTTTGTAGCCAAAGACGCCTCGTAGGGGGTTCAGTACGTTTACAGTAATCTAATATGCCTTATTAAAAATTTTCACTAGGATTTTAAATGAAGATAGAACGCTCTTGTGATCAGCCATTTTTAATTTTGAATTTTTTTTTAACACAAATTGGTTTGAAAAATAAAGGAATAGATGTTTTTTCTTCCTTCGTTTTCCTTTCTACTCAATGGACATAGAAGGGATGATTTTCTATCTAATCCAGTTTTACGAGACTGTAAGGAAAAGGAAGGTTGAAAAATAGTGACTGAAGGAAGAGAAAGAGGTGTGAATTTGGAATATTTAGGAAATATTGGCCTAAGACATATTCGTTGCCAAAATTTGCGGCTCTGGAAAAATCCCTCTATTGGGAGTGAGGTTGTTTCGGTGTCTTATTCAGATGAATGGGACTGTTGCAGAAATTTCTGCCTCCGATCTGTAGAACGCACGACTTCACCCTTATATCATGCAATATAAGAGGAAATTTAAGTAAGAATTATGGTCAAATTGACTTAGGACTAGGAGTGAGCGATTGTGTTCGGAAAAGATCGGATTCCGATCGGCGATCGAGAAAATTTCACGATCCCGATCGGAATTCCGAACACGATCTTTTTAGGTGGGATCGAGATCGGTGATTATTTCCCACAATGCTTTGCTACTGACCAAGCATTGTGGGAAAAGCTAACAATGTTAGCCTTCACACTGAGTATACGCTCCGCTCATTCTGAGTGGAGTGCATACTCAGTGTGAAGGCTCCGCTGCGGTTCCATAGGAATGAATGGAAGCAGCCGGCACACAGCCTCAACCCTCTGCGCTCCGGCCTCGTTCATTCATTCTAATGGGAGACTAGCTAACATCTCTAGTAGCTACTTACCTGCAGAGATGGCTGGTCCGGTGCCCAGTGTTCTCGTTCTTCTTCGCCTCGCTGCCCCCGCCTCCCAGGTTAGTGTTAAAGAGCTAGGAAGAAGGCGGGGCTTGTGACTTAGGAGAGTGTGGGAGGGTACAGGGCGTGGAGATGTGACGTCTCCCCTCCCAGTACCCGCCCACACTCTCCTAACCCGCCCACACTCTCCTAACCTGGGAGGCAGGGGGCAGCGAGGTGAAGAAGAACGAGAACACCGGGCACCAGACCAGCCATCTCTGCAGGTAAGTGGACACCAGGGGGGACTAAGTAGCCAAAGGATTAAAAAAAAATCCTCTGGCTACTTAGTGATTAAAAAAAATCATTACACAGCGTGGATTCGAACAATTAAAGCGTTCAATTGTTAGATTCCATGCTGTATAGTGAATAGGATTGTTTTTAAAATCCGATCTCCAATTAGTAAAAAAATCCCATTGACTTGCATTGGGATCGGAATTGGGATCGAGATTGGGTTCGAATGAAAAATTATCGGAAATCGGATTTCAAAATCGATCCTGAAAAGTCAAGATCGGCTCAACCCTACTTAGGACACGTTCACATGGCTGAATTTTCACACTGAAAAATTAAACACCTATTTGGAAGAAAATCCAAGGCCGACCATTAGAAGGCTAGAACAGATTTGCGATTTCGCTGCCACAGATCCTCATTCAGTTATAGGGGTTGTCCCATTACAGCCACAAGATCGGGGGTAACATTCACATCATTGGTTCCCCTATTAATGATGGGAATGGGGATGTGAGAGTCAGTGCACCAGGACCGTATAAGTGCACCAGGGCTTCATTCACATAGAAGGGGCATGTGAGACTTTTAGTCCTCCATTCTTCTCATCGCTGGAGGACCCAGCAGTTGGACCCGCAGCGGTGTCATACTTATCCTCTCCACTATGGATAGGGGAGAAATGTCTTTAATGGAACAACCCCTTTAAGATTAATCCTCATGGCACTGTCCACTGCAGTTTCCACTTCAAGTTATTGAATATATCCATTATTTTAATTCCATGATGTGATTTTCAATTCCAGACATGGAAAAATTCCATGTTATATCAACAATGTCACAGGGGAAGAATAAGCACCAAAATCAGCAGTGTGAACATATCCTTAGAGGGTGGATTCTGCATTTGGACAACCTTTGGTAATTCGTGCAATGTAAATGAAAGAGCTTTCAACTTTTTTCATAGATTTTACAATATTGATTTTTTTAATTCAACATTAAATGCGAAATATTTCAATGTAATACGAATAGAAAATGCATCTTAGCTTTGCCACATTTACATTTATATACTTTTGTTTTGCCCACATCTGTACTGTCCATGTTACATGTCTTCTGACTCAATGGACAAATGGCCATACCAAATAACTTCCTACCTATCAGTGTTGTCGATAGTAGAAGATAGCCTGTTAATTATCCCTCGAAGCCCTATAGAAGAACACACCATGACTTTACTAATAATGTATAGTTATAGGACGTCACAACTCACCTCAGTCAGGCTGTATAATCAACATCAGGCTAAGCGAAGATCACTCCGCACAGAGAACTAAATGATCCTGAAGTCTTTTCTTTTTCATTGCTATGACTCCTAGTATCTTTTTCTATCTGCTATGATCTTGTATGTCTTTGTTTCTTGTAATATATTATCGCACTGAATTTCCCCACTTTGGGACTATTAAAGGATTATCTTATCTTAACGACTTTCCTAAAAAGTTTACTAGAATAGTAACATAGTAGATGGTATCAGATGAATGTTGACCCAACCCAAGGGGCCGATGCCAATTGCCCCATATCAGGGGAAAATATTCCTGTATAAAACTCGTTGTGTCATCCATAAAACATCAACAATCCATCGTTTGCATCGTAACCTTCTCAACAACATAACAGGGCACTGATACATGCAAAAATGTACATATACTACTTTGCCGTGCCCCACAATGTTTGCTTGACCTTCGAACTTGAGCCATAAAATGTAAATTGTTGTAAAAACAACCAGGGGGGGGGGAGGAGGCAAATAACCAGATAGTGAATTGGGTTCCAGGAGGCCTTGACTTTTCCTCTCCACCCCATGAGGTCCTTACTCTGTGGGTTTTCTTTTCAGTGATTTAGAGCTTAGTATCATTTCCCTATTGACTGGGAAGCCAACCTACAAAGGCCGGCTCGGCATGGGGTTGTCTTGTGTTTTAGCCTGATATGTAAACACTAGTTTACTGCTGAATACATACATAGCGGGGAGACACAATAGACCCGTCAAGACAATCACTCTCCTCCCATCTTGACGGCTAAGATTGAGTCTCTGCCAATTATTCTCCGAGCCCTAGATGGGTAGCTTACGGGACGGGCATTAACAGATATAATAGCGTCTTGCCAATTTCCTTTTAGGTTTTTTTTGCCTTTTACGAGAGAGCATAACCATCCGCGAGCTAACCTTTGATTTGATATTTTAGCCCCAGGCACCAGCCGTGGTCACGGGTAATTATCTCAACAAAGGGGACTCTCCAATTTTACTTTATGGGATTTTTTGCAAAATGTACTGGAAAAATCATTATATCAATAGATGGCAGACAGATGTGAGAAGCTGGCAAGAGTAGAAAAAATGTGTCTTGGTCATAAATTATTATTTTATTTCCATCAATGAATTGGCATCTGCCCCGCGATGTGAAGTGTTTCATTACATAGACATCACAAAGACACAATAGGTCTGATAGGCCATTGAGAACCAGCTAAGATTACAGCCATTGAAATGGTTGCGGTCTATTAGCTTTTCAAAGGTTATTCTACTTCTGGTTAATTGTTACACTTAAGATAATTGAGACTAATTGGTGACAAATTATTTTACTGCCTTTGTTGAGATAATGACATTATCTCTGCATTATCGGG
Organism: Leptodactylus fuscus; assembly: GCF_031893055.1. Taxonomy (NCBI): domain Eukaryota; kingdom Metazoa; phylum Chordata; class Amphibia; order Anura; family Leptodactylidae; genus Leptodactylus; species Leptodactylus fuscus. The sequence goes on from NC_134266.1 coordinate 14,523,732, forward strand.
CCCTTGTCCTAATGAGCCAGACCTTGGACTACCCTTCCCCCCTGTCAAATTTCAGTGCCTTGGAATGAATTACGCCAACCAACTTTGTCCTAATCCCTCATGTGTTACAGGGGTGTTTGCTTTACCCTTGTTAAATGTCATGTTTCTATGTTATATTGTCTGGACGCTTTCTGTAACGCTACCAGATTAGCATACCTAATACGTGAATTTATATTCTTTGCGAGGATGAGAGCGAAATAATGTAACATATGGAGACAGTCAGTCAAGTCCGGGAATCTGTTGTCTAGGATTGTCTAGGATATGAAGTCTTCGTGTATCCTGAAGTGCCAATGATGAAGGCAAAGCCAATGAAGAATATTTTTGGTTCTTAGCTATGGACATAGGGACATAAGGTCTTCCAGTATGCCGACGTGCCAACGATGAACACAAAGCCAATGAAGAATAATTTTGGTTCTTAGATGTGGGCGTAGGGTTATAAAGTCTCCCTTGTATGCCGATGTGCCAACGATGAACACAAAGCCAATGTAAAATATTTTTGGTTCTTAGATGTGGGCGTAGGGTTATAATGTCTTCCTGTATGCCGATGTGCCAATGATCAAGGCAAAGCCAATGAAGAATATTTTTGGTTCTTAGCTATGGACATAGGGACATAAGGTCTTCCAGTATGCCGACGTGCCAACGATGAACACAAAGCCAATGTAAAATATATTTTGGTTCTTAGATATGGGCGTAGGGTTATAAACTCTTCCAGTATGCCGAAGTGCCAACGATGAACACAAAGCCAATGAAGAATATTTTTGGTTCTTAGCTATGGACATAGGGTTATAAAGTCTCCCTTGTATGCCGATGTGCCAACGATGAACACAAAGCCAATGAAGAATATTTTTGGTTCTTAGATGTGGGCGTAGGGTTATAAAGTCTCCCTTCTATGCCGATGTGCCAACAATGAACACAAAGCCAATGAAAAATATTTTTGGTTCTTAAATTATTTTATACTTTTATAAATCCTATTAACTATGTAACTAGTACTATCTATACTACTACTGTATTGGGTACTTGACTAAAGAGTACTACCCGGACTTCATTTGTTCATTGTATTCTACCAAGAGACACTGGAGTACTTTGTAGGCCTGGTTCATACTTAGCAATTTCATTACCGTTTCCTCCGTCCTCCACACATCCCTTGGCTCTCTTTAGTACCTGGTTCAGCTATTACAACATGGTTACGTAACATGGTTTTCCATGAGTTAGCGGTTGACAATGACCTATGCAAACATAGTCAGCCCTGCCGTAATTTTTTTGTGTTTGCTTTTCTATTACAACCATGACAGTGTACACCAGCATATATCATTCATATTGTTTGGCAGTGTTGACTGCTTTTTTGTGTTTGTTGCATTGTATATTTGGAGGTTTAGCTGACTCCATTTTGATTATTCAATCTACCCATTTGCCCAAGACTGATTTTAATATGATTCAGCTACACTTCCCTTTGATTCATTTGATGCCCAAGGTACAGAGATAAGAGAGATTTTATAGTATATGGTAATGTGATTGAACTAAACTTCTGCTGAATTCATTGGAGGTGAGTCATTGTAGTGTAGGGTCCCAATCTAAATCACCTTTATAGATGAGCGAGTAGTATTCGATTGAATACTACAGTGTTCGAAATACTCGTACTCGGTCGAATACTACTCGCGATACGTAGTAAAGATTCGATTCCCCTCCCACCTTCCCTGGCGCTTTTTTTACACCAATAATTATGTTTTGATGCCATTCACATAGCCAAGTTCAGGCCTGGAAACTGTATATCGATTGGATTATCGATGAAGAGACCTTGGTGTGGATTTGCTGGAATGGCCACTCCTGGGAGGATTGTCAACTGTCTTGAATGTTTTCCATTTGTGAATAATTTTTTTCATTGTAGAATGATGGACTTTTGAAATAACCCTTCTGTTATTGATGGACACCAATGATTGCTTCTCTAAGATCATTGCTGATATCTTTCCTCCTTGGCATCGTAATAACATGCCTGAGCAAACTGCCAAAACTTCTTCTTTTATGGAGGTGGTCACACTTGCTGATCATCTATTAACCAAGGCATTTGACCAGCAGCAACGTGCTACTACTTACTATCTTAATTCCTAAGGAATATGTAGGGGTGTGTTTAATTTTCACACACTGCTTCTGCATTTTGGTCAAGTTTTTGTTAAATAAATAATGACATGGTGGAATTCTTGTGTGTTGTTGTTCATCTGACGCTTGGGTTTCTGTTCTTTGGGTCCTTTTAGGGATCCTAAAAACGGAAACCCAAATCCACTTAAAAAGTGGTTACCCACTCGGATCCAATAGACTATAACGGGGTCCACCAGATTTCCGCCCGAAAAATGCAGAGAGAAAAGTCCTGCTTACATTTTTCAAATGGAATGGGGGACGGAATTTCCAAAAGGCATCCATGTGTGGGTCTGTATTATTTTAAAGGGGCTCTGTCAGCAAAACTATGCTGCATGAGCCCCACATATGCGTGAATAGCCTTTAAAAAGGCTATTCAGGCACCGTTAATCTTATTTTAAACCCCCCGCCCCCCGTTTTCAAATAAAACTATAAAAAACATATATGTAAATCATACCTTCGCATGCACGCTGGGCGGTCGTGCACGATCCGACGTCATCTTCAGTTCCGCCTTCCTCTTCTTTCTTCTTCCAGCGACGTCCTCCTGTCCTGGCTCTTCTCCGCCTTCATCTTCTGTTTTTCCGGCAGGTTGTGTTCAAATCTACTGCGCATGCGCCGACGCCATTTTTGTTGTAGTTCTAAGTATCCCTTAGAACTACTCGAGCCTGCGCAGTACGCTCGTGAACGTCTTCACTCCAGAAGAACAGAAGATGAAGGCGGAGAAGAGCCAGGACAGGAGGACGTCGCTGGAAGAAGAAAGAAGAGGAAGGCGGGACCGAAGATGATGTCGGATCGTGCACGACCGCCCAGCGTGCATGCAAAGGTATGATTTACATATATGTTTTTATAGTTTTATTTGAAAACGGGTGAGGGGTTTAAAATAAGATCAGCGGTGCCTGAATAACCTTTTTAAAGGCTATTCACCCATATGTGGGGCTCATACAGCATCATTTTGCTGATAGAACCCCTTTAAGACCTTCTAGAAACCACATTATGTCCCAATACTTAAACCCCATACAACTCCAACAGCCTGTACTTGGTATCTCTCATGACCAGATATGCATGGCAGTAGGACCCCCTTTAAGATATCATTCGTTGTCTTCAGGTTTACAGTTCTTTTAGATGAACAACGTGTCTGAACCTACATACGCTATCGTAGTGTATTGTCTTGGTCTGAACAGGACTGAACAATATTTCATTATAAAGAAGGTGTCCGGTGTCATTTTTTTCCCGTCGTCCCTGGTTTTCAGTGTGATTGATTTGCGGCAATCTCCAAAGCCTTTCTGGGAGTGTCTTGTATTATAACAGTGTCAGTCACTCCTTTTAACACAGTGATGGGATTATCAATAATGCATTGCAGATCTCAAGGACTGCGAAGAAACCATAATCACTAGTGGTGCGAGATTATCTGAAGGAGCGGCTCTCATTGGAAGCAGCTGCAGCTTCTCCAAAGTTATGAAGTATCCGTAAAAGCAGATAAATCCAACCATCAGTTTTATTACAAGCAGATAATAGACCTGTTTTATATACACCAACATCTGCAGTCACCTTGAAAGGCGGCCGGGCAAGAAACTGTGTCTAGACATCAGACAGCTTCTTTTTATCTTGGGAGGATTTGTAGTATTTTATGTATACTTTTTTTTTTGGATCCTAAAGACGCGGCTTGTATATGAAAGATGTGCAAAATGAATAGACACTTCTGATTCTACCATAGTGCAGGTGCTGCCAGAACATGGAGGCTCTGGGCCAACTAGGGCGATGTCTATACATGGCAGAGTCATTGTAGGAACTTCTGGGAACTTCATGGAAGCCACATTCGGGTGAACCAAATTATTGCAACAAATCGATCATGTGCAAATATACTCGTAGGCCGGGGCCCCACATAGCATACCTATGGAAATGCTGACAGTTTCCATATAGGTATAAAATGAAGAGCGCTATGGGAAAAACCGTGAAGGTGCGTCATGTCGGAAGCTGGAGGAGGGTGGATTGTGTTGGTGCGCTTGATCATCTACCCACATTGAGATTTGGAGACTTGGTTTCCTATGGCTATGACTTCTTGATAACTGATATAAGCAGTACTCTGATCTCAGGGGTACTGGCTCCTCTTGTAGGAAGTCTTACGAGCAATGCCAACTAACTCTTAAAACTCTCTCTAATGTCTCACTATATTTGGAAATACCTGATGAAAAATGAACGCTGCAGACAATTCTTTCCATAATTTTCTTATAGAAAGTATTAGGGCATATTAGAGAAATGGCTTTTGGAAAGAAGAACAATAGACGATAGTCTACAGGGTGCAGAGAATTTCACATTTTCCACATGTCCTTGAGCATTTTTGGCAACCTTATATTCCTCAATGCACTTCAGACGTAGATTGTTGAGGTCTCAGAGGTGTATGACGTGGCATCTCTGTAGTCAGGGTTGGATCATTGGTAAAGGGCAAGCGCCCTGGGACCTTCACCATCTAGGATCTTCCAGCAACCGCTATAGGACAATTCACGGTAGGCCCGGGTTCCCATCTGCGTTCGGGTTCCATTCGGGGAGTCCACTTGGGGACCCCCAAAAGGAAATCTTATCCTGATAATCGGTTATCTAAGGAAACCTGCAGACCCATAGACTATAATGAGGTCCGTGTGGTTTCCGCATGAAAAATGCAAAAGAAAAGTGCTGCTTGCAGGACTTTTCTCTCTGCAATTTTCACGTGGACAAGGGAATGGAATGGTCCAAACACAGATGTGAACCGGGCTTACAAGTCTCTGATGTGTAACTGGAACCTCCCCGGCATATCCTAGTCTTCATTTAGTACTGGTATGTAGACGATATTATTACTGGGGCTGTAATCAGATGTGTTATGGCAGAATTTATTATCATCTTACCCTTGGTTCACATCTGCATTTGGTAATCCATTCTAGGAGTCCGCATGAGGACCCCCCCCCCCCCCCCCCGAACGGACTACCAAACGCATTTGCAGGCGCTGTGCATTGAAAGCACATGGACCCCATAGATTATAATGGGGTCCATGTGCTTACCGCACGCTGCCCGCACTAATCATGTGGACAGGAAAGTAGATTGTGAAGAACTTTCCTGTCCGCATGTTCCCTGCAGAGATCTGTCGGCAAGCACACGGACCCCATTATAGTCTATGGGGTCCGCGTGCTTTCACTGCACATCATCTGCAAATGCATTTGGTAGTCCGTTCGGAGGGGACCCCATGCAGACTCCCCCGAACGGATTGCCGAAACAGATGGGAACAAGGCCTTACAGATATAGCAAAATTTAACATGATAGTTAAGCTCAATAAATAGCTAACTTTAACTTTCCTTTTTCAATGGCTTTTGTGGCCATTACATTGGCAGTGTGTTTCAGATTTGCGATATCCATAGTAGTATTATTTTATCTTCTTTTTATAGTCTAGTTTGGGATTCTTCCTTTGATTCAAATTTTTATTATATTTAATACCGATGTCAAATCTTTACCTTTTACTTGTAACTTCTCGATATTCTCCATTCCTTCCCTTTTAAAAAAAGTAAGGGGACACCAAATTTTTTTTTGCCCAGGAACCTCCTAAGAAATGATTCAAACCCTGTCTGCAAATCATTGAGAATATACAGGCTGACGTAAATGTAGACAGCTGACAGTGCAAAGACACAGAGTTTGACATCTTCTACAGTCCTGCACAATATTATTCCAACATTCCCCCTTTTCTAAAACAAAAACCCCCCAAAAAACAACAAAAAACCCCCCATTAAACTCAATTGTCCAAGGAACCACATGTGAGAGGTCTCATTTCCTGCATAGACAGTAGGCACAAAGATCTATCCAACAATAAAAGTGTACGCTGGGTATCCATCCCTATCGATGTTGTGATGGTGTAAGAGTGGGCAGACATTGCTGTTTTTGGATTTGGGTGGTGGAACATGGAAAAGACTTGTCTTCGTAGGACACCCCTTTAATGCTTCACCAGTCCATCATACTTGCCAAGTTATGGAGGGTGATCTATGGGAGACATGGCGCACTCCAAGTGCTGCGATAATTTTTTGCATGACCATACCCTCTGTTAAAGGCTCACTCCTTCTGGGAACGTTATAGCCCTTTTTGGGGCATGATTGATTACTTTTTGTGACATGGCCATCATAGAAGGCACCAATATGACCGAGGAGACTGGTGAATGTAGGAACGTTCGGGAGATTCTGACACACCTACAAGATACCAGGAGATCCCCCCTCTTTAGACAGGAGCCTCCCTGATGTTTAGCAAGTATGGGCCACACGTCGCGACCTGAGCTGGCTTTTAACATTTGTATTGCATACGTGAAAAACCACACTGAACCCGCAACAAAATTAGACAAGCTGTGGGTTCAAAGCCTTTGTCTTAAGACATTTGGCACAGTTTTGTTTTTTTCAGGAGTATATAGATAGGATTGTATCCCATCCACTACCCTAGTACCGTATATCACAGTGGGCTCAGACCCTAATGATGACTGGATGTCCTGATACTCTGTAAGGTATTACACTTTGGTCAATTTGTTCTTAAAGGGATTCTACCATTAAAGGGATTCTACCATTAAAACCTCTTTTTTTGTGGATAAGATGTTGGAATAGCCTTTAGAAAGTCTATTCGTCTCTTACCTTTATATGTGATCTCCGCCGCGCCATTCCTTAGAAATACCGGTATGCAAATTAGTTATCTGGCAGCGATGGGGGCGTCCCCACTGCTGCTCGAGAACAGGATCCTGCGACGCCTCTATCTTCGGCTGGATCCTCCCCTTCTCTGTCGTCTTCCTCCTGCGTCACCTCCGACGCATGCGCAGTTGGCTCTGCCAGTGAGACACTAGTAGAGCCGATTGCGCATGCCAGCCGGCGGCCATTTTTGGGAGGATGCTCTTGCTCTTGTAATTCAATGCAGGTGTGGCCTCCCAAAAATGGCCGCTGGCCGGCACTCGCACTGGTGTCTCACTGGCAGAGCCAACTGCGCAGGCGTCTGAGAAGACACAGGAGGAAGACGACAGAGAAGGGGAGGATCCAGCCGAAGATAGAGGCGTCGCAGGATCGTGTTCTCGAGCTGCAGTGTAGACGCCCCCATAGCATTTTCAGCGCTGGGCCCTCCCCCATCGCTGCCAGAGAACAAATTTGCATATCAGAAAAAACGGTATTTCTAAGGAATGGCGCGGCGGAGATCACATCTAAAGGTAAGAGATGAATAGCCTTTCTAAAGACTATTCCGACGTCTTATCCACAAAAAAAGAGGTTTTAATGGTAGAATCCCTTTAATGGTAGAATCCCTTTAATAGTAGAATCCCTTTAATGGTAGAATCCCTTTAAACACCTATTTCATACCCCAACATTCTTAACGAGATTAAAAAATTTCCAACAAAATAAACAGAATTGCAAAAATCCGTGTATTTCGCCTATACTTTTATCCTCAGCGTTCCCTTTACTTGATATCACCAGTAGAATTTGCTCTTCATTCTAGAGAAATGCTAATATTCCTATTACCCATAATCCCCGGTGCCCGCAGGCTGGTACGGTGGATACAGGCATCTTTATCACTCCGCGTGTGGCATACAAATGAGCTCCTTAGACTTTTATACACTGTGCGTCTTGTAAGTTTGTTCAAAAGGTTGTTTGCTCTTCAGCCCTCCTTGTTCTGGGCCGCCTTGGCTTTCCGCTCACGTTGGAGGCTGTGAGTAATAGAGAAGGAGTATAAGTGAGTGTGGAAATGCAAAGCTGTCTCTTGTTACAATTTATCGATTTCATTCTGGTGTCATTCAATTAAGACAGAAGTGTGATGGATAGTCCCTGCATAGATCCGACTTTGCTCGCTGGCCACCGTAGATAAAGCTTTTTGTTCATTTACGTGGATGGGGAATCAAGGAATAAAAGAGAAGTGTGTGCGTGTGATTGAAATCTCAGGCTGGAATCAATATTCTCTTGCCATTTCATAAATATACATTGTTTTTGCAATCTTCATTTTGATAATGTTTAACCTATCATCTACCAGGCAGCGAGCCGGGAAGGTCAACCTAATCTTAGCTCCTTTGTCATAAAAGACGGAAAATCTTAGAACTTTACCTTTAATGGACAGGCTTTCTTTAACTAGGAAGAGAAATATCATTAAAAGCACAATTGCAAATGTGTTGGTTTTTCCATTCTTCTCCCGAAAAACTGAAGCCCAATCCACTTAAAAAAGCGGTTACCCATGGACTGTAATGAAATAATAATAGAAAGGACACTCACCTGTCCTGGGCTCTGCCGTCCCAGCTCCAACTCCCTGGTAAACATCTAATGTGGCTGAAATTTCACCCAACTGGGTTGTTGCATTTCAACATGTTCAATACTTGGTTCAGAACACATGCATGTTTGACTTGGCTGAGTGTGCATGTCTAATGCAGGTCAGGAGGAATAGCTGTCAGCTAAATGAGCATTATGCCGATAGCTTTCTTAAGTTAATGGCTAGTACACTTATAAGTGTGGTGTATGATGGTGGCACGGCGGTTAGCAGCCTTGCAATGAGGTTTTAGGTTCCATCTGTAAAGAGTATGAAGGTTCTTCTGGGGTTTTGGTGAATTGATGTCGTTACTTGGTATCCAATGAAACATTGCATTATACAACTTGTGACCAATGAATATATACAACATGTAAATGGCTGGAAATGAATATATAGGAATGCACTCTTTGAAACGTGTTGTCAAGGAATAAGATGAAGACAATGTCTGCCCGGTCAATATGTAAACTACATGTGTGAGCTTTACGACCGCTCATCGATTCAATTAAGAGAATCCCTGTAAATTCCAGTTTTCCTGCTCCGACAAGAACAAAAGCCTGAACAATAGTTTTTACCGTGAGACATTTCTGAAGATTTTCATCTAGTCAATAAGTTGTCTTCGCCCGTCTTGTACAATGTAACAATGGTTTAGTAGTAACAACTATATAAAGTAACACAAAGAAAACAATAGTGACACGAAGACAGCTTTAGAAACGAAATAGTCCAAATATATATATATATATATATATATATATATATATATATATATATATCTGTTTATCAGCAGTGGACTTGACCTGTGCTACCAGGGACTACAAATGGGAAAACATTAGCGTTGAGCCGATCTTGAGATTTCAAGATCGATTTTAAAATCCGATTTCCAATCATTTTCCAGCCAATGTTGATCGTGAAATTTGCTCGATCACCGATCAGAATCCGATCTTTTCCGATCCCCATCCTCAACCCTAGTCAATGCTTTTCTATGGGAAAAGTCACTTTTAGGGTTGAGCTGATCTTTCGATAACCTCCAATCTCGATCCCGCTGGAAAAGATCGGGTCGGAATTCCGATCATGAAATTTACTCGATCGCCGATTGGAATCCAATCTTTTCCGATTCCGATATCAAGATTTGTTTCATTTCAGGTGGCTCAGATCCCCTATTTTATACGTGTGGAGCAAGTTCGGATAGAATGTAAGTGAAGTTATTATATTGTGGGGTCTCTTCAGATCCCAGAGTATAATAGGTGGAGGTCCAGGGGAGGTGACAAAAATAAAAAAAATATTCATACTCACCTTGGTCATGCTAAAGACTAGGGTTGAGCCGATCTTGAAATTTCAGGATCGATTTTAAAATCTGATTTCCTATGATTTTCCAGCCGATCGTGAATTTTGCTCAATCGCTGATCGGAATCCGATTTTTCCCGATCCTGATCGCTCAACCCTATTAATGATATATACATGAACAGAGTTGAGCCAATCTTGAGATAACCTCTGACCTCGATCCCGTCGGAAAAGATCGGGATTGGAATTCCGATTGTGAAATTTGCTCAATCGCCGATCGGAATCCGATTTTTCCCGATCACTCAACCCTACTAAAGACCGATAGCGGTACAGGAGGATCTGCCATACACTATCAGCAATCTTTGTCCTTATAGGATTTGCTTTGTGGTACACAGCAAGGAGATGTGTTAAAGGAATTTTCGCATGAACGTAACCATATATAGATCTCTAGACAATTAAAAGTTAGACATTTTTGAAAATATAAATAATTAAAAATGTTGCAGAATTTTTTGACCTAACCACAATTTTTCTTAAAGGGATCCTATCACTCAGACATGATCTTTTCTAAGTACCACCTCGGAATAGCCTTAAGAAAGGCTATTCTTCTCCTACCTTTCTTCGTCTTCTCTACGCCACCGTTCGCCTACAATCCCGGTTCTTGTCGGTATGCTAATGAGCTCTCTCGCAGCATTGGGGGTGGACCCCAGCGCTCAGACAGCTTTGGGAGCATCCTCAATGCTGTAAGAGAACTCTCTCCAGTGCCGCCTCCTCTTCTTCAGCAGCGTCATCTTCCTCTTATTCTTTGGGCGGTGGGTTGTAACTTCTGAGGCCTCGGGCCTTGGGCGGAGCAGTCTGCGCATGCCCACAGGCCACGAGAAAATGGCCTGTGGGCCATATGGGATTGTAGGCGAACGGCGGCGCAGAGAAGACGACGAAAGGTAGGAGACGAATAGCCTTTCTTAAGGCTATTCCGATGTGGTACTTAGAAAAAATCATGCCTAAGTGATAGGATCCCTTTAACAAGCCATCTTATCCATGGACCAGTAAGACATACAGTCCTTTTTCCTAGATCCTCGTAGAGAAATGCGGTCATGCTCACTCAGAAATTACAAATTCAGCTATATAAAATTCTTAAAATGATATTTCTCAAGACACAAAAAAAAGTAAAGCAAAAAAGCCGGAGCGCCTGTCTGAAGGTTAACACACATTAGCGCTTCGCCTCACCATTATAGAATTTTTTTCATCCTCTAACCTACTTTCGGAAAAATCATTGAACATCCTCTGAGTTTGTTATTCTCTTTCAAGAGCAATTTAACCCAGAATAATACTTCAATCCTCCATGATCTGCAGTCGGTAGTCTTAGGGTGACCTGCGGGTCATGTAGGAGTCAATGAAGGAAGTGGAGCGATCATCTGGGCAGGAGTCGCCTGAATTTGGCATTTCTGAGTTAGGATCTAATGTACATTTTTTATAGTATCCTAATGGGATTCCTTAGATAATACCTGGACAGACAAATAGTCCTGCAAGATAGTACACAAGAATTAATACGCATTGTCTTAAGGATTAGGTGCCCTGACCTCCGCTGGATTTCAACATGCCTGATCCTTTTGTCCTCAAGGGAAATAAGCCACCTCCAGCAGTGTCCAACAGGGATTTTGTCATTAAAGACACTTATCTCCTATCCACAGGATGGGGATAAATATGGGATCATTGGAGGCTGATCAATAATCCATGACTGGGGCTCCACTGACTTTTATGGGACCTCGAGGTCCGCAGTCTCCAGAAGTCCCATAGAAATTATTACAGTGCCGCACTGGTGCTCCATTCTCATGGAGGAGGCAGAGGAACGTCATATCCATGTCATCTCCTTATCACTTGGGATCCCAGTACTCTGAAGTCCACTTATCCCTATCCACGATCTGTAATGGCAAAACCCTTTCAATCCCGTTTTCCCACTAAGAACGCAGGCAAACTTTTTTTTACTTGCTTTTACGGTACAGTGAGACTATCTCTCACATTTGCAATAACAAAATCTCCGATACAGGGGTGGCCAAATTATTTCACTGCATCTGGATTGATACTCCCACTTCCCCTGCCCCTCCCCCAATTATTTCCTCCTGTTTTGGCGCTGCCAAGTTTTTATGTGTTCTCTGGTGGTGACTTATCTCCCTTGAGAACTAAAAGATCAGGCCAATTGAAATCTACCTGCCCAATCCTTCTTTTCCCCTAACATCTACAGTCATAAAATAAGATAATCCATTAATAGTCCCACCATGGGGAAATTCAGTGTGATACAGCTACATGGAGAATACAGTAATATATTCAAGAAAGACACATACAAGCTCATAGCAGATAGAAAAGATACTAGGAGTCAGGGCAACTAAGAAGAAAAGAAAGACTTCAGGATCATTTAGTTCTCTGTGCGGAGTGATCTTCGCTTGGTCTGATGTTGATTATACAGCCTGACCGCAGTTGGGAGGAAGGATCTCCAATAACGCTCTTGGGAGAGTCATGGGACAATACCAATAATCATTAAATTAGCTGGTCCCACCCAAATCAGCAGGTTCACCCGCATTCATATACGGGTTATCAATACATAATTCAGCTAGTAATACCATATCTAGTTATTCCTTCCTATCTTAAAATCTATGAGATACTCCTACTCCACTGGGTCAAGTGATCTCATTGTGACCTGCTAGGAATACTTGTCTATCTATCATACCAGAACCTCTTGTATGAAGAAACTTAATGGACTGTGCCACACAGTCTCTTCAGGCAGAAGGACACAAACTCCTATCACAGCCATTGCTGACTATTACACAGGCTCTTGGCACACAGTAATAATGAATGAGCTCACAGCTTGGCCTTCCTATCTGCATACTCTTAGATTATATAGCAGACAGAGATGGTACTGTCTCTAGCTTTTGTATGATGCAGAGCTGAGGTATCATGGCGTTGATAGCTGAGAACAAACATATCTAAAGCTCACAGCTTGGCCTTCCTATCTGTATACTCTTAGATTATATAGCAGACAGAGATGGTACTGTCTCTAGCTTTTGTATGATGCAGAGCTGAGGAATCATGGCGTTGATAGCTGAGAAGAAGTATATCTAAAGCTCACAGCTTGGCCTTCCTATCTGCATAGTCTTAGATTATATAGCAGACAGAGATGGTACTGTCTCTAGCTTTTGTATGATGCAGAGCTGATATATCATGGCGTTGATGGCAGAGAACAAACATATCTAAAGTTCACAGCTTGGCCTTCCTATCTGCATACTCTTAGATTATATAGCAGACAGAGATGGTACTGTCTCTAGCTTTTGTATGATGCAGAGCTGAGGTATCATGGCGTTGATAGCTGAGAACAAACATATCTAAAGTTCACAGCTTGGCCTTCCTATCTGTATACTCTTAGATTATATAGCAGACAGAGATGGTACTGTCTCTAGCTTTTGTATGATGCAGAGCTGAGGTGTCATGGCGTTGATAGCTGAGAACAAACATATCTAAAAATCAAAATGGTATAGGATCAGAAGCAGACAAGAGGGCAATCCTCTAGAACATGAGTGTAACATACGTGAAAACAGTGCACTTCATTGTTAAGATTGGTCGGAGTCCCCGAGTTCAGAGCCCCACCAGATATAAAGCGATGGCACATCCGCATTGCATACAATCCCTTAATCAGATAGAAAACCCCTTTAATGACTATAGTTTAACAATTAAGATAACAATGTTATGCAGATATGAGTACACAGCTGTGGGAACTCGCAACTTTATATTTAAGTCGGGATTATTATTACATTTGTAACTTGGTTGTTTATTTATATTGTATCCGACAATGACAGGTTAATATGTACTGTCTCATGCTGGAAAACGGCGGAATAATAAGACGCAAATTAATGATTTCTGCATAATGTACCCACATGACGTCTGTGTTATATGTACCGTACAAGGGTGGACCAAAAATGATCTGTCCTACTTGTATAGCTTTACATTTATCCACATTAGCTATGGGGCGGCCCAAACACTCAGTCTGTCCAAGTCAACTTATATCCTATACACATCCTCCATAGACTGCAATGTACTACATAGCTTGGTGGCATTTCAGTTATCTTACTTGTATAGCGCCAACATATACCACAGTGCTTTCCAGACATTGTCTAAATTCCCTATCAGTATATCATTAACCAGATTAAATACGGGGAGGAGATACAAACTCCTCGCACATGTTGACTTTGGTCAGATTCGAACCCAGGACTCCCTTGGCACTGTACGGGGTACAGCAATGACTGGACTGAGGTCTTTCAGTACTGATGGGGGTAATCCATCCAGACCCGGAGTCTTGCTCACATTTTGGTTTGTTTAGCTTGGCATGGACCATTTCTATGTTTCTCCAGTTTAGTATATTGGTGATGTATTACCGGCATTGGTGACACCGACATCACCTACCCCCTGTTCTGTATACACAGAGCTAAAGAACCCATTGACTCCAGTGACTAATTCTGCATTACCATTATTTACCATTATTTAGGGGACCTACGTGTTCTGACCTTATTTTTTTGTAGAAATCGGAAATTTCAACAGACATACAACTCTGGTTCTCCAATGGACCAGAACAATGGAAGGCAGACTGCTAAAATAAAAGTTACACACAGAGCCCTGTGGATCCCATTGACTATAATGGGGTCCATTGTTTTAAAACGGGCACATCGGACACTGCGATAGTCTCCTATGGAGACTCAGGCACAGAAATGACACGTCTACTGGGCATGTTTACGCCTTGAAAGTCTCCAGACTTGGCAAGGTCTTAGACCAGAACATTGGCTATCGTCGCTCTACCATTTGCTTTCTATTATGGAGTTATAGTGGGAAACTGTAAAATTAAAAAAGCAAAAAATCAAGTGTCAATTTGCCCCAGAGGTTTCTCTTGGGGGATACATTATAAAATAAAAATACACACATACACAAGTATAAAAAAAAAATGAAATATACTTAAAAGAGGAAAATAGGAAAGCTAATCAAAATAATAATTTGAAAAAAAAAAGATTTTTTTTTTTAATGCAGATAAACTAAAAAAAAACAAAAAAGAATTGAAATTGAATTAAACAAAACAAAAAAAAAAAGAAAAATTAAACGCTCTAAAAGTTCTATGGGTAACCCAATGAATAAAAAAAAAAAGTTAAATCACCATATGCATAAAATTAGAAAAAAAGTGACTGGTTATAAAGGGGTTAAAGAGAGGTATAAGGCCGGTGATCGGAGCGTCTAGTATTATCTATAACCTCCATATCATGACATCATCGCCTTGTTTTATCAGGCCGGCATTGTATTCGCATTACAGACGGCTGCACCACCAAAATCTTGTCCATTTTTTGCACTTGTCCCCATTCCTTAGCCTTGTTTTGTCTTTGGACTTGACTCTTGCATCATGTCTTAAATGGAATTGATTGTGTGGTTGTAATGAAAGCAACAAATTGATTTTTATCCAGAGTTACAAAGAGTAAATAGAAAAATGTTCCCGTCTTGACCTTCTGGGATTTAGTGGCTAAACCCATTTTTTTTACTGCGAGTTTAAATGCAAATGGAAAGGAACAACATCGACAAAATCCCCAAATTAATCTCCACTATAATGTGTCCTAATGGGGAACGGTGAAAGGAACAATATATGGTAATGAAAAAGATAGATGGAATTAAATAGATGTAGATTTATCTATCTATTATCTATCTATTTCTCTATCTATCTCCTATCTATCTATCTATCTATCTATCTATCTATCTATCTATCTATCTCCTATCTATCTATCTCCTATCTATCTATCTATCTATCTATCTATCTATTTATCATCTATCTATCTATTATCTATCTATTTCTCTATCTATCTCCTATCTATCTATCTATCTATCTATCTATCTATCTATCTCCTATCTATCTATCTATCTATCTATCTATCTATTTATCATCTATCTATCTATTATCTATCTATTTCTCTATCTATCTCCTATCTATCTATCTATCTATCTATCTATCTCCTATCTATCTATCTGATATCATATCTATATATGTAAGTAATACAAAAAGGTAGCACTCTAACTTGAAATATATTAAAGTTATTCTTTAGTATCTTTTGTCGCTTTGGATTAAATATTCCTTTGATTTCAGATAGGAGTGCTGCCTTTATGTAATACTTATTATTAGTGGATTTTTGCCTTCTCCATTGGATTTGCACCCATTGCCAGTTACGCTGGCTTCACACCAGCGTTCGATCTCCATTTTCAGGTTTCCGTCTTCTGCATGCCAAGTCTGGCCGTGAGCGCCAGTGAGCATTTTATGCTCTCCGCAGCGAAACTGTTTATTTTAAAACTGGACACAGAGTCCTGCATGTCCGACTCTGTGTCCGGTTTAAAAAAAAACGGTTTTGCCGCAGAGAGCATAAAACGCTTACGGCCGGACACTTTTCAAATCCATTCAAATGAATGGGCTTGAAACATGTTTCCGTCTCCTGCCCTGTTTTGTGCAGGAAATAGAAACCTGCAGAACGGAGTCCCGGGTGCAGATGTGAATGAGCCCATAGGTATATCTTGTGCTGCTTTAGACTTTCTTTTGTCCATCTATCTTACAATATTAAAGGTATATAACACTGTCCTACAATGAAATTCAGAGGGAACATTTAAATGGATAGTTTCAAATAAAATTCTAATGTTTTTACAACTACCATCTTTTTTAGAATGGAAACTCTCCACATTTGCGCCCTGTCCTTCTTACAGCTATAGTTACTAAACTCAATCATATAAATGTAATCTATATCTTACTCATCTGTCATTAATACCTAGGCCCATAGCTATCTATCTATCTATCTATCTATCTATCCATCTCCTATCTATCTATCAATCTCCTATCTATCCATCTCCTATCTATCAATCTATCTCCTATCTATCTATCATCTATCTATCTATCTATCTATCTATCTATCTCCTATCTATCTATCAATCTATCTCCTATCTATCTATCTCCTATCTAGCCATCTCCTATCTATCTATCAATCTATCTCCTATCTATCTATATATCTATCTATCTCCTATCTATCCATCTCCTATCTATCTATCAATCTATCTCCTATCTATCTATATATCTATCTATCTCCTATCTATCCATCTCCTATCTATCTATCTATCTATCTATCTATCTATCTATCTATCTATCTCCTATCTATCTCTCTAGCATCTATCATTCTATCTATCTACAATTAGAATATTATGTCATACTAATACTGTCCAGTAAAAAAAAAATAAAAACTCAGAGGGAACATTTCTGGATATTTTCAATAAATACTTCTACAACTATTACTATATATATAGGTAATCTCTACAGTCCCCACATCTTCTCCCTGTCCCCCACTCCCTACCCTCCCCCATATAATACTACACGACTAGGTGACTGCCATGTGTATAACACCACTTGGATTTCAGGTCGGCCATGTTTCTCCTTGTAAGATCTACCTATAATTCCATAAGTGCGCCATGACGGGTCCTTCTAGATATTCTTTCCTATTTATCTATATGTAACATAAACACTGGATGTATTTATTCTACTAATCCTGGAACAATCCCCTGCATTTCACTGTCAGCAGTAATCTGCGAGAGCTCTCTATTCTTTCAAGCCCACTTGATGTCCTGCAGGTTGTGGCAGAACAATACACAGGAAAGGCTTAGACATTGAGCTTGCATGCTTTTTGACTCCATTTTAAAGCCTTTGTTCACATCAGGGTGGCATTTTTTCACGCAGCATGTGGCGGCTTTGACTCTGATCCAGTCTGTCTTATGAAATCAAAGTATGCAGTTTTTTGGTTTTTTTTATTATTATTATTTGCTGAGCTGTCTCCTAAATTGTCTGTAAGATCCTCCGCTCCTTTGCCCCACTTACTCATGTTCGGATCTAAATATGGCCAAGTGACAAACTATAACAAAGACGAGACATGACTGATAGAACAAGAGGGATGGAGAAAAACACAGATTTTTTTTTTTCTTTTTTGACAATTTTATTTTTATTGCAGCCGTTACAATTATTTGTATCGATTTGTATCGCGATTGGTTTGATTATTCTGACAAATAAAACAGACAAAGGCATTAGAATTTATGGCAGAAACCCAAATTTTATCCAAGCGAGGAGACTTGGGTGGAGCTGCGGGAAGGAGGAAGATGATGCAGCTGTTGTAACAATACGGAAAATTTATTCTACTGTGTTTTTTTTTTTTTTAGATGAAAATTCATCAATGATAAATTCTGATAACAAAAATGTCAATATTTTACTGCAACGCTGATAACTGATAATTGTTATTGAAAATAATGAGAGAAATAATAGTAATTGTATTTACATGAAAAGTAATGATCTCCGGGGGTCAGGACCACAGGGAAGTTTGGAAACGCTTTGGAACGATATATTTTTGGAACTTTGATTCATATGGCGTGAAGTATATTAGTATTTGTATCATGTGTCCTATATTAAGTGTTGTTTGCATTTGATAATTATTTGTGATATTTAGTCATCTGTTAATTAATCTTCTATCTATCTATCTATCTATCTATCTATCTATCTATCTATCTATCTATCCATTATCTATCTGTCTCCTATCTATCTGTCTGTCTATCTATTATCTATCTATCTACAATTTATCTATTCTATTATTTATCTATCTAGCTATATATTACATATCTCCAATTTCTATCATTTCTTGTCGTATCTATCACACGCCTATACATCTGTTTTTCTATTTGTCTTTACATCTACCTATTTACTTTATCTGTTTTTTTATTTTTATGTCATTTCTATATTTATCTACCTATCACACAGCTATCCATGTATCATACACTTATTCTAACATCTATTGTCTATCAATCTATCTAAGTATCTATCACACAATTATTTATTTGAATTACTCATCTATTTTCTATTTCTATATGTCCTTATCATATCTACCTATCTATCTGTCATCTATCTATCTCTATCTATTGTATCTATCTAATATCTATCTATCTGTATCTATCTATCTAATATCTATCTATCTATCTATCTCATATGTATCTATCTATATATTGTATCTATCTATCTCTCTCTCATATCTATCTATCTAATATCTATCTATCTGTATCTATCTATTGCATCTATCTAATATCTATCTATCTATCTCATATCTATCTATATATATCTATGTATCTATCTATCTCCTATCTATCTATCTAATATCTATCTATCTAATATCTATCTATTATCTATCTCCTATCTATCTATCTATCTATCTATCTATCTCATATTTATCTATCTATCTATCTCTATCTATTGTATCTATCTATCTAATATCTATCTATCTGTATCTATCTATTGTATCTATCTAATATCTATCTATCTCATATGTATATATCTATATATTGTATCTATCTATCTCCTATCTATCTCTCTCTCATATCTATCTATCTCTCTCTCATATCTATCTATCTATCTATCTATCTATCTATCTATCTATCTATCTATCTATCTATCTATCATCTATCTATCTATCTATCTCCTATCTATCTATCTATCTATCTATCTATCTATCTATCTCCTATCTATCTATCTCCTATCTATCTATCTATCTATCTATCTATCTATCTATCTATCTATCACACGTAAGAAACGAATCAAGAAGTAACATAAAATAGTCAAAAAAGAATTTTGCTCATGAAATCTCTGGATAATTTCCCTGTAATATTTAATTTCTATAACAAAGTATTACAATTTCATTTAAAAATCATCTTTATAATTTAAAAGTGAGCTAAAACACTTAAAATAAAATGTATAAAATTAAAAAGTCTAAAATGAAACTCTATGCCAATATTTATTCCTGAGTAACTATTTATCTCTTGGAAGATTCCAAGTCCTGGAATACTCATCTATTTATGTTGAGATTCTCTTACAATGAATTAGCCATCGAAGGAGAGAAAATAAGGAAGGTGAAAGGTAAAATAAGGAAAAGCTACAGCCCTTTGTCTGCTAGGAATCGTGCACAGAAATGTAGATATTCACACGGAACAAAAGATATTCACAACTTCTCAATAGCTGTGGGCAGAGCAGCCTATGTCTATTGTAGACAGACATAGCCTTACTACAGTTTTACCTTTCTTCCATGGAAATATAGTTTTTGGTAGGATGGAAGAATATTTTAGACCTCACGTTATGTCCATGACCTTACTATCAAAATCCACTCGCACTGATCTTGCCCTTAAACACTGAAATCCCCGCACTCTGCGCAATGCCGGGGGAAAACAGTCCTCAGTGTGAATTATGTTTCATCTGTCACAATATCCTTTTTTCTTAAGTGCGCCTCCCCTTCGCCTGTAGCAATTAAAAGAAAGAAAGAAGGTATGTCATGTAGGATGAGATAATACTGTCTCAAGGAATACATACCAATGTCTTACACTCAGAGCACAACCATGAAGATTGGTTAAGTCCTCTTGGTATTTGATATGAAGTTTTTGAATCCTTCCTATCAGACGTCTTACCCAGACTGAGCAGGTGGTGCTGGCTGTCACCCTCAAGACATTCACACTGTGGCAGGGAACTTTGGATTTGGTTTATTCTGGAATGGGTTTTATGTTGTTTTTTTACTTATAAAATACAACTCATATAGATAGATAGATAGATAGATAGATAGATAGATAGGAGATAGATAGATAGATAGATAGATAGGAGATAGATAGATAGATAGATAGATAGATAGATAGATAGATAGATAGATAGATAGGAGATAGATAGATGATAGATAGATAAGAGATAGATAGATAGATAGATAGGAGATAGATAGATAGGAGATAGATAGATAGATAGATAGATAGATAGATAGATAGGAGATAGATAGATAGATAGATAGATAGATAGGAGATAGATAGATAGATAGATAGATAGGAGATAGATAGATGATAGATAGATAAGAGATAGATAGATAGATAGATAGATAGATGATAGATAGATAGGAGATAGATAGATAGATAGATGATATAGATAGATAGGAGATAGATAGATGATAGATAGATAGATGATAGATAGACAGACGGATGGATAGATAATAGATAGATAGAGATAGAAAGAGGAAGAAAAAGAAAGAAACAAAGAAATTGGACATTTGATGTGAATCTTTGTAATTTTTATGTGTAAATTTAACATTTTAATAACTATAGAATACCCAAGTATCTATCTATCTATCTATCTATCTATCTATCTATCTATCTATCTATCTATCTATCTCCTATCTATCATCTATCTATCTATCTATCTCCTATCTATCATCTATCTATCTATCCTCTATCTGTCTCATATCTATCTCTCTTATCTATCTCCTATCTATCTCTCATATCTATCTATCTATCTATCTATCTATCTATCTATCTCCTATCTATCTATCTATCTATCTATCTATCTATCTATCTATCTATCTATCTATCTATCTCCTATCTATCTATCTATCTATCTATCTCCTATCTATCTATTTATCTCCTATCTATCTATCTATCTATCTATCTATCTATCTATCTCATCTATCTACTGATCTCAATTTCTATAAGATACTGTAGTAGATAGACAGATAGAAAGATATGGGAACCATATCAGTGTGAATCTTTGTCTTACAAGTAGTCATTTATAGTTATCTATCTTTTATCTTTCTTTTGTGTAGCTAAATGTCTATACAATAATACAATTGAATAGATAGATTCTGAGTATATATTAGCGAGAATATTTGTCGTTTTAATATGTTAATTTAAACATTTTCATATCTACAGCATTTTTTATCTATCTATCTTCTATCTATCTATCTATTATCTATGTATCTTCTGTTTATCTATCTAATTATCTATCATCTATCTATTTTTCTATAAAATACTATAGATAGACAGAAAGATAGCAGGCTAGCTATCTAGATAGATAGAAAGATAGATAGGAGATAGATAGATATGATGGATAGATAGATAGATAGATAGATAGATAGATAGATAGATAGATAGATAGATAGATAGATAGATACTGGAGATATATCAGTCAGAATCTTTCTCATTTTAATGCATAAATGTTAATATTTTAACACCTATTATTTGTCTATCTAAATAAAATACTAAAATGTTCTAGATGTTAAGAAATAAAATTTACACATTAAATTTACAAGAATTTACTATTACAGAAAAATAATGAAATAATTCAAATGTTCAATGAAATTTTTTTGATAAAAATGTAAAAAAAACAAGAAATATATAGGAAGTCGTCGCCTTGTCTTCTTATTCATCTTTTAAAAAATAATATAACATTGGCTTCAATAAACTCTTCAAATAGGTGTTATAGATGGATGGATGGATAGATAGATAGATAGATAGATAGATAGATAGATAGATAGGAGATAGAAAATAGATAGATAGATAGATAGATAGATAGATAGATAGATAGGAGATAGATAGATAGATAGATAGATAGATAGATAGATAGGAGATAGATAGATAGATAGATAGATAGATAGATAGATAGGAGATAGATAGGAGATAGATAGATAGATAGATAGATAGATAGATAGATAGATAGATAGATAGATAGATGATAGATAGAGGATAGATAGATAGATAGATAGATATGAGATAGATAGATGGATAGGAGATAGATAGATAGATAGATAGATAGATAGATAGATAGATAGAGGATAGATAGATAGATAGATAGATAGATAGATAGAGGATAGATAGATAGATAGATAGATAGATATGAGATAGATAGATGGATAGATAGAGGATAGATAGATAGATAGATAGATAGATAGATAGATAGATAGATAGATAGATATGAGATAGATAGATGGATAGGAGATAGATAGATATGAGATAGATGATAGATAGATAGATAGATAGATAGATAGATAGATAGATATGAGATAGATAGATAGATTACTTTTTTCCTACTATATTGATAACTTTACTAATGCTTAGAAAAAAATGCAAGATTGTTAGTCAGTTTTGCTAAATAAAATATAAAATAATTTGATGATAAAATAAGTGATAAATAATAATAATAATATAATTATGAAATAAGTAATATATAAAATAATAATAAAACAAGTAATAAATCAAACAATAATAATAAATAAGTAATATAGAAAATAATACT